>NC_044920.1:6086205-6159931 GCF_003576645.1 Ipomoea triloba | reverse complement strand
AAAGTTGTGAAGGATCTTGTTAACCACGGAATAAAGATGAGCTTAAAGTGCCTATTCCGCATGGTAATTATGCGTATGATCAATCATACGGTGGGCGAAGTCTATTCGCCGAGTACTATATCACCCGGAAGGAAAAAGGACTCCTACGGGGGTGTGCACACTTAAGTATAGTCACTCTATGTTCGGGTAGGTGTCGTTCTTATGAACCTAGTGAGGCTAGCTAGGAATCATTCCAACGCTCCTATAAGTCCAGGGGATCAGTATTAGACCGAGCGATGACCACTGAACCCGAGTTCAACGATCCAAGTGGTCAAAGGTGGAGAAAGGACTCCAAAGGCCTCACGCTTTCTATCTAGGACTAAGAAGGTTTTTGAAATGTGAATGTAGTTACTCCGTAGCTACGGGAAAGAAAGATGTGACAAGTAATTAAATACCCAAAGTTTGTGAGTAATCTTACTCTTTGAAAGGTGAAAAATGATGAGACTCTCTTTGTGAGGGAAAGTTTTCTACTAAAATGATTACAAGCCAGATGTACGAATTATGTTTATATTACTTGCTAGTATGCTTATCTATTTAAACATTATATTATTGAATATGTGAATGATTACCAAATGACCTTGTCAAGAAGGAATGTTACCAACATTATTGAATTCTATTCATGATGTATGCAAGCTGTTGATTATAACTGTTGCAGGTAGAATCTTGCAGATGAGTAAGGTATAGGGTATCCTAAGTAATCTTTTGCTTTCAAACCTTTACTTAGTTTTAAATAACCCTTGGATATCCTTACTTAGCCGTCGTGCTAACTACACTTCACTGTGTTTTTATCAGATGTCGTCTAGTGTCAGTTCTTGCAGCCCGGTGAACTCCGAAAGTTCACCGGAGTATGTGTGTCAGGGCATGGATTATGATGATTACATACAGATGATGGAGGGAGAAGACCCATACGCACCTGGTTATGCTCCCGAGGCTCCCACGAACCCAGATACTCCTATGGCTCCGTCGGCCCCGTTTTACTCTTGCCCGGTTATGGACGAGATACAGGCTGCTTACGGCTTTTACCCCATAGAGCCGTTAGAGGGTAGCGATCCCCTAGAGTTCATTGTGCACTACCCCTACCCTTGGGACCCTAGCCCTCGGGATGTTTGGGAGGAGTGGTCGATGGTCATAACCACTTCCCGGTTTTTGGACCATATCACTTGGTATGAGGGGGAGTGGCATCTGGTCTGGGGAGAGTTCACTGGCCCCGTGTACCGCAGGCTTGACTAGACGTTGGATCTTTGGGAGTTTCTGGGAAATTTGTGTTTTTGGTGTACATAAATTTTTGGTAGCCGTAGTAATGGCTAGGCATAACCAGTGCTTGTAGTTCGAACCCTGTTGGTATTTTGGCCCGTGGGTAAATCTTATGTATATAATTTTTGCAACATTATATATTTCGCTTAATGAAGCTTCACCAGTTGCTATGTATGAAAGTGTTAAGTACCTGTTGAGTGAATGTTGTGATGAGAATAGTTCCGTTAGCCTGTGCACCTAGAGTGAGGGTTATCGCGGAATGATAGAACTCTCTCTCTAGGTGTGGCGGTAATGCCTCGGATGTACGGGAAGGTAGGCCCGGGGTGTTACAAATTTCATCTTCTTTGCAAGTGGACTCTTCTTTGTGGCGAGATACTTAGTGAAGGCAATCAACTGTAGAATATCGATATAGTTGTGTGTAATTAGTATGACAGAATACACAGAATGACAGCATGTAATACACAGAATATATAGTCTAAGTCCTATACAGAATAAATTTTGTAATATACAGAATACACAGAATGAAATGTTAGAATACACAGACTCACTCAATAAGATACACAGAATTTAATAGAGATAAGATTTCTTACTAGTTTCTGGACAACCTTCATACTTGTCTTGTGCTTTAATTCCTCCAGGAATAGGCTTGTTGTCAATTATTTGAAGTCTTGATGTCAAGAAATTAAAGCACATCAAGTAGAAATGTTGGTGTCGGAGGATACTGAAGAATACCTGTTAAGAGTAGTCAGAAAAAATAAATCAGTTTGTGTTATATGGACAATTCAAATGAATAATATACAGAATTTAAATAATTAAGGTACAGTTATTTTGTACTTACAAGGCTGTCATCACTTATATCAAGAGAAATTGATTCCAGTTAGTGATCAATAGCTCCGCAAAAATCTTTCAAAATGGCCTTTGAGGCAGCGCTTTTACTATTCTGCAAATTTGTTGCGCTTTCTAATGTCATCTGCAAAGTTTGTTTTTTTTTGTTATACAATGCATTGGTATGAATAAAGGAAAGAAAAAAAAAGTTTAGAGGAAAATGTTTACTTACAAAAACAACTTCAGAGAAGAAAACCCTTTTTGGTTTGTCGATTGATCTTCTCATGTCTAGCAAACTCATCATTTGGCACCAAATTTGTACAATGTTTGTAGATACGTAACCGGATGCCAATGTCATGAAATCTTCCCGATTAGCCACCAAATTGTTTCCTAAATAAAGCATGTCACTACATAAAAGAAAATATAGATTAATCATAAGGAAATAACATGTTAAGTAATGTGATGTATGTCTAGTAAAAGTTATCAAAATGGAATTTACTTCATTGAATATTGACCACCACAAGACAAGAATGCGTAGTCTGAAAAGATTTTTTGTTTAGCTGAAATGTTTGTCAGCTTTGTTCTGTTTTGTGCCCAATAAGGTGAGCGTAAGGCCAGTGGGAGTTGTTTCAACTTTCTCTGTGGTCTTTTCTTTGGGTGGACATCTTCAATATCCTCTACAGGTTCTACAAGAATGTTGTGTAGATACACAGAAATATAATAGTCAATACACAGAATGACAGCATGTAATACACAAAATACTACAATGTAATACACAGAATATATAGTCTAAGTGAATTACAGAATAAAAATTGTAATATACAAAATACACAGAATGAAATGTTAGAATACACAGACTCACTCAATAAGATACACAGAATATAAGCACAAGTATTAGTAAATTATAAAGTGTTATAAGCATAGGTGTATACCTTTCAAATTCAATTTCAGCTGATGTTTTTGGTGTTGTAGCAGATGGTGTTGTTGGTGTTTCTGTTAGTGATGGTGTAGCAGATGGTATTGAAGCAGATGGGGCTACTTGTTGTTGCTCTGCAGCCACTTTAGAAATATTTTCAACCAAAGATTCCAACATGGTTGCTATTTGGGGAGATTTTGGAGATGGTGTTGCTTCTTGTTGTTGTTCTCTCTATGTTGGTGATGGTGGGGTCTTTTCCAGTGAGGGTTGGGCTGATTTTCCTCTTGGTGATTGCCTTCTTGGGGATGGTGTTGCTGTTGTTGGTGCATGCGATGTTGCTGCTGGTGCTGTTGTTGATGTTGCTGTTGCATGTGATGTTGCTGCTGGTGCTGTTGTTTCTGCTGGTGATGTTGCTGCTGCTTGTTGATTTTCACAACGTGGTGGTGATGGTGTCGGAGTTAACAGCTGGAAAGAAGGTGCATTGATTTCAGGAGTGATGTTCCTCATGGTTGCATAGAAGGCAGCTTCAAGTTCAGCGACTGCCTCTAAGAAGCTTGGCTCGTTGAAGACATCATCATCTTTTAGCAGGCTCAAGCTTGGCTCGTTGAAGACATCATCATCTTTTAGCAGGCTCTCGGGTGGCTCGTTGAAGACATCATCATCTTTTAGCAGGCTCTCGGGTAGGACCGGTGGGGTTGGATTTGGACTTGGTGTTGGATTGACAGTGTGGGAGAAGTTGACAAAAGTGTTCTTTATAATTTCAGCTGCTAAATTGTTGGTTCCAATCCCTGCCATAACTTCCCCAAACTCTGCAATACTAGAAGTCATTTTCTTCAGGGAGTCAATGACTCGTTGTACAGTTTCAGACTCAATTGGTTTAGGAGTCACTTCCTCCTCCGGCATTGGCCTTCTATCAATGACCTTTCCTCTACCATACTTCCCTGGCTTTCTATGCATTGCAAGTGTTGCTTTAATGTCTTTTGTTGTCCATTCTCTAATGGTTGGAGGGTTCTGTGTGAGAACAAGCCCCCTGATCTGGACTCGATCAAGGTAAGAAAGCTTCAAAGAATTTAAAAAAAAAAAAACAAAGGTTAGAACTGTATAACAGAATACGCATAATGAGTAAATAGGATACAAGAATCAGTAAGATGAATACACAGAATATAATACTAAGTATTATTAGTAGGTCAGGTATTGGTGGTCACAGGGTTTAGGGTTTAGGGTTTATCATTTAGTGGTTATGATCTAAGACTTATGGTTTAGTATTTAGGACTATGCACAGAGATATATAAGTGAATACACATAATGACTAACTACAATACACAGAATATTACTCAGTAATACACAGAATGTGAACATGAATACAGAAAAACTTTCAACAGAGTACACATAGAATACACAGACTAAAGTCAGGCATTTTATTCAATAATTTATAGAATTATAAGAATAAGTTAGTATTGCGCACCATTAGGAAAGTTGCAGGCCCACTGTATGAGAAATCCTTGTTTGATTTCCAGGTTTCTGCAGTGTCTAGCAGACTCTTTATGGTGTAAACACACCAATTCATTTCTTTGATTTTACTCACATCTTGTAGTGAGTATAGAATCCTGTAGTTGCAGAAAGTGTTCTTGTATCCCCTTATCAGTGTTGTAACCACAAAGATGACAAAGTCACGCTTGAACATGTCACCACTGTCTTGTCTCTCGACAATTCTGTTAAGCATTTCAGTGGTTGTTGGGGTTCCCTTCTCTATCCCCCATCTTTGTTTCCAATCCCTGACCAAAGTGTTGAATCCTTCAGTCTCATTACTAGAAGTCCCCTCTACGACAGGGAGTTTACCCCGTGGGAGTCTAAGTGTAGACTGTACATCATCCTCTGACAAACAGAGCTCATCATCACCATCACCAATTTCAATGGAGCATCGTTCTATGTCCATTTTCTTTAATATGTGCTTGATTAGCACACCATCACAATGAGTGAGCTTGATGTCCAGTAATGGTCCAAATCCTATATCCTTTACCGCTTGATGCTGATCCTCGCTTAAACTACTGACAAGGCTGAACAACTGCTTAGGAGTTGTTCGGGCAGTAAAGTATTTCTTGGTTTTTGGTTTGCCTTCATCTACTTGCTTCCCCTTCTTTGTTTGTTTGGTTGCAGGCTTCTTTCTCTGTTTTTCTTGCCTTTCTTCTGTTTGTGGTTTTGATATAGCTGCACTATCTCTCTTTCTCTTCCTTCTTTGTAAGGCAGTTGCCAGGACTTGATCACTTTTGTCAGAACTTGACATTGCTGTCACATAATAGAAAACACAGAATTAACATGCTAGAATACACAGAATGACATGCTACAATACACAAAGTCTTTAACACTAATACACAGAATCTAAGCTCTAGTATCAATAACCTAAACACAACAATGTGGATAAAATGCTAGAATAAACAGAGTCAGTAAGAAGAATACACAAACACATTAACACGAATACACAAACTCATTAACAACAATACACAGAATAAACTTCTCATTATTATCAGTACACCAAGAATGTTGGAAGATTGGAATCAACAATGTGAGATGGTAACATGCTTGTATACACAGAATGACATGCTAAAATACACAAAGTCGTTAACAATAATACACAGAATCTAAACCCTAGTATCAATAACATAAATTCAACAATGTGGATAAAATGCTAGAACACACAGAGTCAGTAAGAAGAATACACAAACACATTAATACGAATACACAAACTCATTAACAACAATACACAAAATAAACGTCTCATTATTATCAATACACCAAGAATGTTGGAAACTTGGAATCAACAATGTGGGAATGGTAACATGCTAAAATGCACACAATGACATGATATAATACACAGAGTCTTTAACAATAATACACAGAATCTAAGCCCTAGTATCAATAACCTAACACAGTTGTTTGATGAGGTTTAATACTGAAAATCAACAATGTGGATGATAAAATGCTATAATATTGAGAATCTGTAAATGTTCATGCTAGAATGCGAATGCAAATGCAAATGTAATATATATACAAACATTATGTTTTATTTTTTGCACAATGTCGTTGATCAACAATGCTTTTTAAATATTTACCTTTTAGTTCCGTGTGTTCTTGATACGCCGATGAAGATGTGTATTTGTTGTTGATCAATGCGTATTTGTTCTGATGTTCTTGAGTTCTGGTGTGATCGTTTGTGTTTTGCTTGAGAGTGTTGTTGATGAAGTGCAGTGGAAGTACAGTCGAAGTGGAGCGAGAGAGTCGGGAGTCTTGTTAAGGAAGACTCTCTTCATCGCTTATATATTTTAATTAAAAAAATAAAATAACGTTGATTGGATGGACTAAACGGCGTCCGTCCCGTCAATTAGTAAAACGGCGCCGTTTAGTCCCACGGTGCACATTGCTATGTGCACCGTGGTGTAGGGTATAACGATTGTTACTTATAGGCCTGGACTTATTTAATTAAATATGCTTCTAAATAGGCCTAGGTATGGCCTTTTTACTAAACATGCCAAGTCAGGCTAGACCCTAAATAGCCAAGTCATAGGTCCCTATGGAGGAGTCTGGCCTATTCCCACTCCTAGTCATATCGGGGAGAAGTCGTCGGCCGAAAAGTTTTATTATTATTATGATTTTTTCTCAATTTTTTTGAATATGATTTCACATAAGATGTCATTTAAGCAAAAGTTGGCCAGTTATCTTTTGGTAATCTGTTAAATAAGTTAATTGTACAATTTGAACAAGTTTAATGGTCTAATTGGAATTATTTTTTTTAAATTTGAGGGTCTAATTACACTTTGATATATACTTTGATGACATATTTGACCATTATCCCTATCTAGAATCAAACTCGAAGAATATATCCCTAATAAAATCTAAATTAATTTCACAATAGTAGAAATACGATATTTGTATACCTTAAAAAAAGTTTTATGTATTAAAATTATCACCCTTTAAAATAAAAGTGTAATTTCTCAAAAAAAGTATAAGTATACTAGTAATATAATATGCCACTACCCTGTGGAACTAGTTTGAATGGTGGACCACCTGACACTATAGTGCAAAGTCGAAGCGAAGATGTAGAGGTAGACCAATTGAGAAGCTGCAATTCTTGAACAGAGATTCTAAGAATGAGAGTCACTCGGAAGCTTTGAGTCTCACCTAATGTATCAAAATAAATAAGGGTACAAATAACCCGCCAACTCTAACGACCGTAAGTTGTCCTTATAGTGGCATTTGAGGTAAAATTTAAATTAAATTAAATTTAAAAAATAAAAAATTGGCCTTTTCCAATAGCATCCTTCGTTTATAAATTCCAACGACGATCATCTCTGCTATGGAAGTCACAGCTCACAGCTTGCTAGCTCATCACTCTATAACCTATATGTATATTTATATATATCTCCCACAGAGCAGATGTTAGTATAAATCGAAAATCTCTCATTATACTCTCAAAAACCTCATTCTTGGTCTTCCATTTGAGAATGGGTTCTCTGGTTTGGTTCTCAGCCATTGCTATCCTCCTCCATCTTCTCCGACCATGTGCGGCAACCTCAGCGGTGGCGAAGAAAACATACATCGTACACATGAAACATCATGAGAAGCCTTCTTCATTCGAAACCCACCGGGATTGGTACGCCGCCCATCTCCAATCCTCAGAGGACTCCCTTTTGTACACCTACACCACCGCCTATCACGGCTTCGCCGCCGCCTTAGGCGCCGACGAGGTGGAGCGGCTCCGGCGGTCGGAGGCGGTGGTTGGTGTGTATGAGGATTCGGTGTACAGTTTGCACACGACCCGTACGCCTGAGTTTCTCGGGCTGGATGCGGGGTTTGGGCTTGGGGCGGGCCGCGGCTCGCCGGAGGGGGCTGGTCAAGACGTGATCGTGGGGGTTCTGGATACCGGGGTGTGGCCGGAGTCGAAGAGCTTTGACGATTCCGGCATGGCCGATGTGCCGGCGAGGTGGCGCGGCCGGTGCGATTCCGCCCCGGATTTTGACCCGAAAACCCACTGCAATAAAAAGCTCATCGGCGCTCGGTTCTACACCAGCGGCTCTCGCATGGCGTCGGGTAGAAGAATCCATGGCGGAGAATCCGATTCGCCGCGTGATCGTGAAGGGCACGGGACCCACACCGCCAGTACTGCGGCTGGGTCCCACGTAACGAACGCCAGCCTCTTCGGTTACGCGAGCGGAATCGCGCGCGGGATGGCCCCACTTGCCCGCGTGGCCACCTACAAGGTCTGCGAGAAAACCGGGTGTTTCGGCTCCGACATCCTCGCCGGAATGGAGCAAGCAATCCTCGACGGCGTCGACATACTCTCACTCTCGCTCGGAGGCGGTTCCGCGCCGTACTTTCGCGACACCATCGCGATCGGCGCCTTTTCCGCCATGGAGAAAGGGATTTTCGTTTCGTGTTCCGCGGGGAACAGCGGGCCCACAAAATCTTCGCTCGCAAACGTGGCTCCCTGGATCATGACTGTCGGCGCCGGAACAATAGACCGGGATTTTCCGGCGTATGCTACGCTGGGCAACGGCGAAAAATTCGCCGGAGTTTCATTATACAGCGGGAAAGGAATGGGGAAACAGCAAGTGGGGTTAGTTTACAATTCCAAAAGTAACGGCGGGGCAAGCAATCTCTGCTTGCCGGGATCACTGGATCCGAAAATGGTGAAAGGGAAAGTGGTTTTATGCGACAGAGGGAGTAACGCTAGGGTGGAGAAGGGCGTGGTGGTCCGGCAAGCCGGAGGGGTGGGGATGATATTGGCCAACACGGTGGCTAGCGGCGAGGAGTTGGTGGCGGATAGCCATATGGTGCCGGCGGTGGCGGTGGGGCGGAAAATGGGGGACGTGATAAGGGAATACGTGAAGACGGCTAAAAGCCCCACGGCGGCGCTCAGCTTTGGTGGGACAGTGGTGAACGTGAAGCCCTCGCCGGTGGTGGCGGCTTTTAGCTCAAGAGGGCCTAATACGGTGACTCCCCAGATCTTGAAGCCCGACGTGATCGGGCCGGGTGTGAATATTTTGGCTGCTTGGTCTCAGGCAGTCGGGCCCACTGGGCTTGTTGCGGACTCCAGGAGGACTCCTTTCAACATCATGTCTGGTAAGCATGCATTTCCCATTTCCCCCCAAATGATAGCTTCTTCTACTTCTTCTTCTTTTGTTTTTTTTAAATTTCTTTTTAATTTAAAAAAAGTTCTTGCCAACTTATTACAATATATTAATGTTTCTTTCAAAACGGTAAGTATATAATTATAAATTAAATATCAACTCCTTGACTAACGATAATATCATTAGAGCATCACCAATAGTGATTTTTAGAAAAAAATTTTACTTTGACGAGGGAGCCAGAAGCTGACTTGGAGGAGAGAGAATATAAAAAAAATAAAATAAAAAATTTCTGTTTTAGTTCGTGTGTGATGCACTATAAATTTCTGTTTTAGTTCGTGTGTGATGCACTAGGCGTGCACGCGCCCTTTGGGCACATAAAACCCTGTTTATTTTTCTTAACAACTTTATTTTCTTTTACTTTTACTTTTTTTCCCTCCTTTTGTTCTCACCTCTTTGTCGTTGTTGGCAAAAATTCTTGGCAAAAATTCTGACAAAAACCTTAATATGATGGACTTACTTTTAGAATGTTCTAAAATGAGTGACTGATTGAGCGAAACAGTTAAATAAAGTCTTTTTAGTACACTTAAAAACCTCTCTTGTGTGATTTGTGAATTATTACACAAGAGCGGAGTTTACTCAATAATCAATATACATTTTAAATAGTGGTTACAAGTTTCTTTCTTTGTCCAAAAAAAATCTAGAATTGCTTTTGGTGAAATTTGAACTTATAAGATTATAACCTTACGACCTCAAAACTCTTGTCATGATTTGGACCAAACTTTTTATGGCATCTTAGCTATAAATCTGCAAATAAGATAAATGGCATCTTAACTTTATCTCTTGTGATCTAATAATGCATCTTTATAATCTCTTTATATCTGAATATGAATTGAATGCTTTGGTGGGGCATGAAGCCATGTGTGTGATTGAGTCACAGCACATGCCTAAAGCATCTTGATTCTCATTTTGAGCCACTCATGAAAATCCTTTTTAGCTTATTATATAAAGTTTCTGGAAGATTTTATGCCTTAGATCATGTGATAAGAGAAGAAACATCCAAGATTATGCATATCTAATTTGGATTGGTTGTAAAGCTGATTCCAATTCAAGGGAACTAAAGATGGAGAATAAGATGGTTGGAATTGGGATGGATGAATAGGAAAAGCCTTTCTTTTTTGGATTTGATTCACTACACTAGATCATGTTAAATGGACTAATTAGCACCTTTGTAAAAAGAGATTTGGTTTGAGCCATAATTTTTTTCTCGTTTGGTTAATTTTAATAAGAGCTAATAACACGTGTTACAAATTGTGTCACAAGTTATATTAGGTGACATAAATTTTAGTGTAAATGATTTAGTATATATGATCCAACGGATAGGATAAAAATAGCTCTAGAAATAACTAATTGATCCACCCGCAGAGCCCACAATACCAAGAAGAGTTGTCACCTTGATGTCATTTCCCAAAAACTAATGGTAGAAGATAGAACAAGAAAGTGGGTTGGGGGTGGGGACCTTTTTGGATGAATGGAGGGTTCTTTTCTTTTCTTTTATTGTATGGATTTGCACAAAATAACACGAGTTCCATTTTGCTAATATGACCTCTATTAAGATTATTGCTGCTATATATCCTCACTCCGAGAAATATGATTCTCGTATTAGAAAGTAATGAGCCTAATTCTTATTAACACTTAAGTTAAGTCTGTGGCAGAATTTTTTTAGTACAATTTACTTCTCTAATGTAATTTATGGACTATTACACAGAGGTAGTCGCGACTTTCCCTTGTTAGCCAAAAAGAAAAAAGACGATAAAATAAAAGCTTGTGATTCGAAGCCTAGGTAATGGTGGGCTGGGCAGTATTTGATCCTGGCAAGTAGTAGTAGGTACAACAAATTAAATGCCCAATGGTAAAATTAACTTTAAGAAAATTGAAAAATACATGAACTTCCACTTCTTACTCCCAAACTTCTACTCCTCTCACAAATTATTGATATACACTTTTCCTGAAATGTACATGATGAAATATCCTATTATTAGTTGCTATATTATAGAGTAAAAATATGAAAATATAATGTAGTAGAACTCAAGAAAATTGGAGGGTTTTTCTATTGTTAAGCAACTTGGAGTAGTTCTAGGCTTCTAGCTCAATAGACAGAAGGTTTCCCTACAGGCTTTTCCAGGATTAGCCTTATTCTAGTTGTCTTAATGAAATCATGCAGGCCCTACTTGACAGGCAACATTAGCTGGAAAGAAAGAGATAATTGATTTATTTTGTAAGATTTGGAAATGACAATACCTCATTCATTTTCAGATATTGACACAACCCATGCACATCCAATAATCATTCATTAAATGCATGCCTTTTCATACTAACATGGTGTGCTAATGGAACAACACTTACATTTATGAACATTTATACCAAGTTGGTTGCACTGTTTATATGTTTCTCCAAATAACATTCTTGGAGGCCTGATTTTGATAGGCAAAAAATTTTAGGCCTTTACTGACCCCACCGTGAGACAGTTTGGGGCTGGCCTGCGGGATTCATCTCACTTTGACACCCTTACTCACACCACACAAAAACCAATAGTTATACCATTGACCCGGGTCCACCTTGCAAGGTGGACTTGTGTCCATTTACATACTGCATGTTTCTGAACATTCAGTATGTAAATTGTGTATTTTGGACCCGGGTCTATCTTGCAAAGTGGATCCGTGTTCACAGAATAATCAGACAAAAATTAGAAAGGAAAATGTTCTTAGTAGGAGCGGCTTATTGGCCTTCTTGATTTGAACTGATCAGTTATATGGACAACATAAGCTTGTTTATTACCTCCTTGTGGTCCTTTGCTTACTAGTACACACCCTCAGTAGTGACTGCGGGTGTTCTTTGTTACAAAAAAAAAAAAAACATCATGGAAGACATGATATGCTGTTGCTATCTTTTTCATTTTGCTTAGTTAATCTTGTTTAGTTTCTGCATTGCTCCCATTTTCCTTAAGAAGTCTGTCATTGATACATTGTTTGGGTGGTCTTGTTTCATCTTGGTGATGAACAACTGCAGGAACATCCATGTCCTGTCCCCATATAAGTGGGCTAGCAGCTTTGCTCAAAGCAGCTCACCCAGAATGGAGCCCAGGGGCAATCAAGTCTGCACTAATGACAACAGCATACACCCATGACAACACCAACTCCCTCATTCGGGATGCCGAAGGAGACGAATTTTCCAACCCGTGGGCTCATGGGTCGGGCCATGTCGACCCCCACAAGGCCCTCTCCCCGGGCCTGGTCTATGACATTGCCCCAACTGACTATATCATGTTCTTGTGCTCCTTAGACTATACTACTCAGCAAATCCAGGCCATTGTGAAGGCACCAAACATCACCTGTGCCAAGAAACTATCCAATCCTGGCCAGCTCAACTACCCCTCTTTCTCAGTCCTGTTCGGAAAATCAAGAGTCGTACGCCAAACCAGGGAACTCACCAATGTGGGAGCTGCAGGAACCTCGTACGAGGTAGCCATCGAAGCGCCACCATCTGTAATGGTGACAGTGAAGCCGACAAAGCTCTTTTTCAAGAACGTAGGGGACAAATTGAGGTACACTGTCACGTTTGTGTCAAAGAAAGGCGTCGTTACGCCTAGCAATGCTGCATTTGGTTCCGTTTCTTGGAACAATGCTCAGAATCAAGTAAGAAGCCCAATCGCTTTGTCATGGACACAGCTGTTTTAACTTCGCTAGCTAGCTAGTGTCTGGTTCGATATGGGAGGCGAGCTCAATCTAACCTTGTAAGAATCGGGTTTCGGATAAATTATCTTAAGAATCTTGTAATCTGGTGATTGGAAATAGAAGGATGTAATATGGATGAAGAAGAATTAATCAGTCTGTGCTAATGTAATTTTCTGGTGCAATGAAAATATATCAAAAAATCAAAACCTAAGGGAGGAAATGAATATGAAATAAAGATTATGATTAAATTCCATACCCTTTATCTCTTTCGTTCCTACGCACAAGATAGATTGTAGCGACATTTCAAGACGCTTAAAGAAAAAATCTTTCATATGAATCAGCAGCACAAGTAGCATGGATTGCAGCATGTTTTTGTACAGTTGGAACAGTTTACCTTTGGACATCGAGGACAACAGCAGCATCTACATCGACAGGAAGGGCATTTCGGGTTACAACAATTTGGAGTGCAACAGTTGCACGAGCACGAGCACGAGGGCTTCTTAAAGCAGCCACGAGAATCCGGGCAGGGGCAACAACTGCTGTGACAGTTAGGTATTGAACAGCCGATGATGCACGAGGAGCAGCCGCAGCACAAATTGCAGTCACGACACTTGAAACATCGTGACATTTTGATTTTGGGACATCGATGACAGCAAATCCATGAAATGTTGGAACATGATGTTGCACTGCAGCTGAAAGAAAATTGTAACAAAAAAAAAGACTAATTTCAATCTTAGTAGCTTGAGGAAAATGCTTTCCGATTACTCAACTGTTCTTCAGATCAATTTTGTGAAAAAGGGTTAAAAGGGAAGATGAATGAAGTAAAAATGTTCAAGAGCTGAAACGTATCAACAGAAATAATTACGAAACAAGTAGATCCGCAAGTCAAAATGAAAGTAAAAATCTTATATAAAATTCAGCATACCAGAGCCATTTCCAGAAATGAGAGGATCTTGAGGCCTTCTTAGTGCTGATAGGTACAGAAAATAACAAAACATTATTAGGTCACAGAGTTAATCTTTGCGAATGTGTGGATATGATCGCTAAAGGCTTTCTTACATTGGAACAAGGGGGTCTGGTTTTGCCAACACAAAATTTGTAACCCTGCAAAATTCTCGATTTAATTCAACTACACAACAGAGTGGAGGCATTGACACACACTATATCCATATAAGATAAACACTACATACTCTTTGCACAATAGAGAAGCCGGTTGCAGGCCTTCATGAAATTTTAGCTCATCCTGCTTACAAAATGAATGATCAAAATTAGATAATGTCAAAGGTTAAAGCAAGTATAATTGTGTCACCAAACCACACTAAAAAATTAAATCCAATCAATTAGCTAGTTTAACGCATGACCTTATAAACCCAATGTTCTCTCTTATATTTTCAATGTAGGACTCTTAACAGGTAGTATTTCACTATTTCGATTTGGTTAGTCCAACACATGAGTGGGAAGTATAGTTCCAATACAGAAAATGAATTACGGAGAATTCAACTAGTAATATCTTTCCACCCACACGACTGAAGATAGTAAAGCACGATCTGTGATCTTTTTGCATGATAAAAGAAAGTGCAAGTCAAACCCGTGGAAGTTCATCAACCCCCCTTTTATCTTTTAAGTTTTAACGATTTCATTTGGTTTGAATAAGTAACCATAAGTAACGGTTTCACAAGACGAACACAGAAGTAAGCATATAGCCCTCCTCTGCAACAGCAAATAAAATTCAACACCTTAGCTTATTGAATATTAAATCTCAAACGGGCCATTGTTTCCTATAGGTTCACGGTTGAGCTTCCACCCCGCCTGGCGATTATTTCAATTTAACAAACATTTTCTCAGGATACAACAAATACTTTTAAAAATCTTGAGCAGTTCATTTTTTACTAGGGGTTGTTGGTTTGAGCCCCCCACCCCTGATCAGATAGATTTAACAAATGTATTCTCAGGAAATTTAAAAATCTGGATTCCAAAGTAGGAATCTCAGACAATTTCCAAATACCTAGGCAACACAGTTGTCCTTGTCATTGGAATCTCTACTAAATTCAGCTTATAATACTCCAATTTGAGCACATGATTGCTTATATTTATTCTGGGCAACAGAATCCAAGAATCTGGAGAAATAGAGCTTTTCTGATGCCACATAGCTTCAGCATTACAATTTCAATTTCACATCCCAATCCCTAAATCTCTTCATCATTCAACCACTATAATGTTTTCCAGTTAGCACCATTTTACAATGCCAATTTAAACAAAACAATAAGTTGACCTGTAACTTTACGGTTATCGAACCAATTGTCTAACCAACTCGGCTGGTTGATTGGCTCAAAGCAAGAAGGTTAGACCAGAAGTTGACCTATAACTTTATGGTTATTGAATAAACTGTCTAACCAACTCAGCCAGCTAATTGACTCAAACCATGAAGGTTAGACCATAAGTTGACCCGTAACTTTACTGTTACCAAACCAACTTGGTTGGCTGATTGGCTCAAACCAAGAAAGTTAGACCAAAAGTTGACCTGTAACTTTACAATAACCGAACCAACTGTATAACCAACTCGGTTGGGGTTTGCTTTGGTGTTATTTTTGTTCTTCTGCACATTTGAACAAGAAACTAGGGGATTACAGGGCACTGAAAAATGTGATTGGAAAGATAACTTTAAGAGCCAATTTGCAAAATTTTAACATTCACTTTCCATTTATATATATGTTTCTCAGACAACTGTTTTCATACATCATTTTAGGTGGCAATTAAGAAAGTGCAGTAACTGAAAATTAAGGATTATATACGGAAGAAGCTGAACAACTTACTCACCTCAAGGAAGCCAACCTCTCTTTCCAGCACCTGAACCTTTGCCAGTTCCCGGCGGCACAGCGGCGGCGATCTGGGCTGCGGCGGCGGCAATGACGCCACTCCGCCACCTCGTTCCGAACCAGACATCCTTCAACAATTCACCAAATTAAAAACCACCTGGGTTGGCAGGACCCTTAGCTTAGCTTAGGTTGTTTCTGTGATGTACATAAATGGCTTCCTGCCCAAAATCAGCCTGACACCTGGCAGTGCCCCGGAGTTGACACGTAAAACTGGTGGTTCAGTCAAAGTAAGTAGACGGATATGGGACGACAGACATAACCAATAAGGTCCAATGCATTATGCTATGCCAAAGGTGACTGATATACAGTCATACAGACATAGGATATGATAGAAGTTGGTCAAGTAAAATTATTGGTTACTTTGGCCAACACAATCAAGTTGGTCAAAATCTATTAACTTTCTTGATTTGATCTAGTCAGTTATAACAGTTTATCTTATCATTAAGAGCAATCCCATTTGTTAGGATTTTTAAATGTTTTTCATCAGTGTGATTAAGAGAGAAGAGAGAGAATAAAAACAAGAAAAAAATGAAAAACAACTGTTAGGGAAGCAATTTAAAAAATAAAAAATAAAAGCCGTTGCGTGCCCTTTGGGCGTGCATTGTGCGCCCAATACGCAAGACAAAAGAATGTTTTTTCCTTTTCGCTCCTACGCAGGTCTCACAAAAAACTTATTCTTGCAAAGAAAACATTTCTCTCTATTATTCTCTCTCTTCTACATCATGCTTGGCCCCATAAAAAGCAACTTAAAAACTATTAATATGGATGCTCTTAAAGTTAGAGGTTACTACAATAATGCAATTGAGAAAGTTTTTCCAAATAGCATCACTTAAATTTGACTAAATTATTACCAATTACTATGTAGTGGGATGATACATCTGTTACTATCCAAATGGGTAGTCATATGATCAAACTCTCGTGGTGAAGACATTGATTCTTTGATCTGAGAAGATATAAAGCACATACTACCTTGTAAAAAATCATACGTATTTCAAAAACTAAATTGACTAAATTAGTTGTCTTGTTATAGTTACAATATATCATCACTTAAATTCGACTTAATTAGTTGTCTTCTTATAATTACAAAACTTCATATTACTATATGCGAGAATATTTTGAACTAGAATTAAAATATTCGTATAAGTCAGGTGTAGTAGAACAATTTATAAATAATCAATAAATATAAATAATTATATTGTATACCATGGGCAATAAGCTCGACCAAAAAACATACAAATTAAACTAACGCGTGATCATTCAATACAAAAAGCATACCCTATCTACTTGACTACCTTTAATTTTCAGGTATAAAAATAATTTTTTTTTTCTTTCCAAAAGGTTGAATCCCCAATCCCAAAGGCCCGACAGAATATCTGGGAGGATGTAAATTATGGTAACTCAGTTGATTACTGAGAAGTTGCTATCATATTGTCACAAGTAAGACTCGATTCCCCGTTTTTCTTCCCAAACTTCACCCGTTGTGTGATCAACTGAGAGCACTTAGTAGTGCAACAAAATTATATTAATGCATACATAATGTTTCATGACCCCATGCAACCAATGTGAAAGATTTCATTTGAAAAATAAAATAAATTCATATCTGCATACATTAATATATAATTACATCTGAAGCACAACATCAAGTCAAAATAAATGTTGACAGCAGTGTTACAATCAAAAGATTGTAACACCTAAGTTTCCATTTTTGTTCAATTGTAGCAATTAATGGAAGTGGCCAATTTCATGAGAGTAACGTTACACTATTGCTTCCAGCTAGCTAGCTGTGATGAAGTTTTGGCAGTTGGTGGAGAAAATTGAAGTCATTTTAAAGTGAGGATGACAACTCACATATGAAGGTACAAGCCTATCAATGACTTAATTGTGAAATGAGAACTATGTGAAGTGTTAGTTTTAAGATTTACATATACTTTTTTTTTTCCTGTATTGAGTTGTGTTCTTTAAGAAAAATGAGCCTAATAATAGATGTAATGAGTTTATAGTGTTACAAGTTAGATTAGTTAATTACTTTTTTTTTTAGTACTACTGAGACTCGAACTCACCCCTTCCATATGGAAGGGCAATCGGGTGCCACTGGACCACAAAATCTTGACAGATTAGTTAATTAATTTGGTTCAATCATTTAGTATTAGGTTAACCCCTGCCTATTGTGACCAAGTTTTACTTATAGGATAAATTTTGATTTGTTTACACATAATCTCAACCCAATATTAAATCCCTATCACGGAGTTTTACAACTCTTTTTTGGGACCCCAAAGGAAAAGAATATATATATATATATATAGGGTTGCACTCCCATGCAAATTGTCGTCCAGGTAAGAAATGAGAATGCTCCACGGCCGTCCACGTGTCCAGATCAACGAATTAGATGTAATTTTAAAAAAATGACGCGGTGGCATTTTCGTAAATAATTGAAATTTTGGTGCACCTAGTTTCACTTACAAGTGCACATATTTTCGCACCTATTTTCACTTACAAGTGCAAGTAATTTACCTTGTTAATATTCATGCACCTATTTTCGTAAATACTTTCACTTACAAATGCAAGTAATTTATGCTGTTAATATTCATGCACCTGGGTGCAACCTAGGTGCACCTAGTTATAACATTAGGTGCACTTAGTATTGATACTCAATGTACAATTCACTTGCACCTGTAATACATTTTACTTGCACGTGTGCACCTATTTTCACTTACAAATGCAAATAATTTACCTTATTAATTAACATTTATGCATCTGGGTGCACCTAAGTGCATATAGTTATAACTATACGTTCACCTAGTTATAACGTTATGTGCAACTACGATCCGGATACGTGGGGCGCTGTGATTCGTCCGCATTTCTCTCTTGGACGGTCAGTACGCATTTGAACGCGATCCTATATATATATATATATATATGGAGAAGAATTCAAGTTATCACTAGTTGACAACCACTTCAATCACCCAATCGGTGCTTGAAGAGCATGTGCTCGTTGGACAACCTGCATGTTGCTTCTCAATTACATTTTGATTTTTTGATTTTTTTAACTCAAAAATTTAATTCATTCACAAGAACCTAATTGTTCTCTTCTTCTGTCATCTATATCATTTTTCTAGCTGGCAACTACTCTAATCGTCCAACGGGTACATGAAGATCGAGCACATGCTCGTTGGACATGCTACATACTTCTCAATTGTGTTTTTGTTTTCTGGTTTTTTTAACTCAAAAATTCAACTATTCTACAAAAACATAATTGTTCTCTTTCTTCTCACATATCACTCTTTTTCTTTCGACCCATCACAAAAATTTTAAAATAATCATTATTAGCGATGCTCTTATAATTGTTGCAAAAATGGAGGGGGTAATGGTTAGGTGAAAATAATGTTGAGACTTTGAGAATACTCAATGGTGATAGTGATGGAGACTGTTGCAGACTTTGCAGAAGGTTTGGGAGAAGAAAGGCCCGAATCAATGCCCCGCAACCGCACGTGACTATACTATTGAGCTGTAGAGACACAGAGAAAAGAAAGAAGTGAAACTTAGTAATCAACAATTGGATGAACTTTTTTATTAAAAAAATGATTTTTTATGGTTATGTTATGTTAATAATTTTTAACAAAACTAAAATGTAAAGGTGTAAAATTATGAAATTGTTTTAGGGGTTAGAAAATGAAGTTGTAATAGAGAATCAAATGTCATAACGCAAACTAAATGTAATCATATCAGAATAGTCATGAGATTAATAAAAAAAATGTTATATTTTAATAACTTTATAAAATTTTGTCACGTGCATTTTACATATTACTTGTTAAAAAAAATAGTGTTGCGAAAAATTAATGAATAATGTTAAAAAAGTTAAATTAAAAGTGTTTATCTAATGAGTATAATTGTTGAATAAAAATGAATTTGATAATATGTATATATATATATACATATTATCAAATTCATTTTTATTCAACAATTATACTCATTAGATAAACACTTTTTTATACGATCGGGTTAATGTGTGAATAGGTCTTCACGTGCGACCATGCGGATGCGATTAGGTTTGTATATATTCTGAGAGTCTTAACCAATACAGATTACACAGGGATTAATATATACTAATACAGAGCTATAGTCAGACTAGAAGTAATCTATATCTAAGAGTCCTAATACGCCCCCTCAAGCGCAGGGCCGAGCCACGACCTGAAGCTTGTCACGCAAAGAGATGAACCGAGGCGCAGCAAGTGGTTTGGTGAAGATGTCAGCCAGCTGATCCTTGGTTGAAATGAAGCTAACCTGGAGCTCACCAGAAGCCACTTTGTCTCGAACAAAATGGTAGTCAATCTCAATGTGCTTCGTCCTAGCATGAAAGACAGGATTGACACACATATAAGTGGCACCGAGGTTATCACACCAGAGCCGCGGAGGAGAAGTAGTTGGAACACCCAACTCACGTAGCAGAGACACAATCCAAGTAACCTCAGCACACACATCAGCAATGGCTTTGTACTCAGCCTCGGTAGAAGACCGAGCCACAGTACACTGTTTCTTGCAAACCCATGAAACCAGATTAGACCCCAAGAACACAGCAAAACCACTAGTGGATTTTCGGTCAACAGGACAACCAGCCCAGTCCGAATCACAGTAGGCATGAATAACAGAATGAGAGGACTGACGCAACTGCAAGCCATAGTTTGTAGTACCTCGAACATATCGCAGAACCCACTTCAACTGAGCCCAATGTGCAACAGTCGGAGCATGCATCTGCTGACATAACACATTGACTGCAAAAGACAAATCAGGGCGAGTCATGGTGAGATACTGCAGCGCACCAGCCAAACTCCTGTACCGAGTGGGATCCGCATACAATTCAGACGAGTCAGAAGCAGACCGAGAAACAGGCACCGGAGTAGACAACGGCTTACAGTCCGCCATGCCAGCCCGCTTAAGAATGTCTAGCATATACCGCTTCTGAGAGAGCAACACACCACCATCCACAGACACGGTCTCAATACCAAGGAAAAACCCCGGAGCAACCAGATCACGAATCTTGAAAGCAACAGACAATTTAGCAATAAGCAAAGAGACCAAAGACGAATCACTGCCTATGACAAGAATGTCATCAACATAAACAAGCAGATACACACACGACTCCCCTTGGGTAAATATAAACAGCGAAACATCCGTTTTGGAAGCCTGAAAACCAACGGATAATAGAAAAGACTGGAGACGAGTAAACCAAGCACGCAGTGCTTGTAGGATGATCCGAGTCAGCATACCCCGGAGGTTGACTCATATAGACAGTCTCAGACAATGCACCATTAAGAAAAGCGTTACGTACATCCAGTTGGCAAATGACCCAACCAGAACTGATAGCCATGGAAAGCAACAAACATACCGTAGTGGGTTTGACCACCGGACTGAACGTGTCAAAAAAGTCCTGACCAGCCACTTGATTGAACCCTTTGGCAACCAGCCTCGCTTTATGACGGTCAACAATACCATCCGCTTTCCGCTTTGTCCGGAACACCCACTTGCAGCCAACAATATTCATACCGGGACGGAAAGGAACAAGACGCCAAGTCTGATTCTGCAGAAGAGCATTAAACTCAGCATCCATCGCCTCACGCCACTCAGGAAACCAAACCGCCTGAGTATAACAAGTTGGTTCCACAGGGCACACTTCAGCAGACAAGGCCACCAACTCAGCACCCTCAGCCCGAACTCTACTCCGCGTCATGGGCCCCACACCAGGTTCAGCTGCACGAGGAACTGTGCGAGACCGAGACCGACGAACCACATCAACAGGCCTGTCAACAGACGAAGTAGGCATCTGCACAGAACTAACACTAGAGTGAACACAGGCAACACCCTAGGGCTGAGGCACAGGAACATAGGTGGGCTGCAAAGATGATTCAGAAGCAAAAGGAAAAACCTGCTCATCAAAACGCACATGCCGGCAGATAAAGACCTTGTTAGTGGTTAAGTCCATACATCGATATCCCCGAAACGACTCAGGATAGCCAAGAAAGACACAGGGAGCTGACCGAAAGGACATCTTATTACGATTATAAGGGCGAAGATGCGGATAGCACAAGCACCCAAAAACACGTAAAAAAGAATATGACGGAGGTGAGCGATGTAGCATAAAATGCGGGCTATTATCACTAAGAACCGGTGTCGGCATCTTATTGATCAAATACACTGCAGACTCAAAAGCGTAGTCCCAGTACCGAGACGGAACAGAGGCATGCGCAAGTAAAGCAAGACCAGTCTCAACAATGTGCCTGTGCTTACGCTCGACGCGCCCATTCTGTTCGTGAGTGTAAGCACAAGACTGCCTATGACGAATACCGAGTTTCAGAAACTCAGAATGTAGTTTCTTGTACTCAGCACCCAGATCAGACTGAATGGATTTAATACGACAATTAAAGGAACGTTCAACTAAAGCACGAAACTGAGCAAAAATGGCATATAAATCAGACTTTAAACGCATGGGAAAAAACCAAGTATAGCGAGTAAAATCATCAACAAATATCACAAAGTAACGATATCCATTAACAGAAGTAACGGGCGCAGGCCCCCAAATATCAGTGTAGACTAAATCCAAAACATTCAAACTAGAAGAGTCAACCTGAGAGAGAGGGAAACGCGCAGATTTCCCCATCTGACAGGTATTACATAAAGAACCTAAATGACTAAACGAACTAACTGAACAAGACTTCAGAATACGACTCTGAACTCGAGAATGAGGATGAACCAAGCGCCTATGCCACACAGCAGCCGACGCACGAGCCGAAAGAAAAGCAGACGCAGAAGAAACCGGTAAAGTGTATAGACCACCCGAACTCTTACCCCGTAGGAGCACCGCCTTGGTGCGGATATCCTTCACAACAAAGAACGAGGGATAGAATTCAAAAAATACATAATTCTCAGAAGCAAATTTCTGAACAGAAAGTAAAGAGGCAGATAACCCAGGAACATGAAGAACACGAGAAATACTAAACAAACGTAAAGGAGTAGATATCGACGTATAACCAACACTAGATATAGGCAAGGTCTTACCGCTACCAACACGTAGGGAATCACCATCAATGTACGCATGGGAGGCAGTGTGGCACCAGTGTCCGGGAACCAGGTTTGAGAGTCCAGCGAGTCACCAGACGAGGCATCCTGATAAACCATATTAACCTGAGAACCATCAGAATAGCGACGATAGCACGTCACTGTAGAATGACCCGGGATGTCACAAATTTGAAACCTAACCACACTGCCACTGCCAGGATTTGGTATTTTGATATTGTTTGTATCAATGAGCTGGCCAATTATCAATGATTCATTCTCAAATCTTGAGTACGCGATCGGCCACCACCACGCACGGACTGTCCACCGCCACGACGCTGCTACCCACGCCAGGACTGCTACTGCCGAAATTGCGACGCCGAACCAGCAGCCGCGGATTGACCTCCACCACGCCACTGCTGTCCACCTCGCCGGCCACCACGACCGAACCCAGAACCTCGCCTAGCGAGATGAGCAACTCCAGCAGCACCTCCAACCACCTGTGGATACTCTCCGGCGTGCGTTAACTCCTGGGAGCCTAACAGATCAGCAAGCTGGTCCAAGGTGAAAGGCTCCGGGCGAGAAGACAAGGACGTCGTGAACGCCCGAAACTCCGAACACAGGCCTCGGAATACATAGATATTCTGCTCGTCGTCGGACACCGGCCGGGCTGCGAGCACCAGGTCTTCAAGGAGGACCTTCACACGATCGAGATAGTCCGCAACCGAGGCCTCTCCTTGCTAGATAGTCTGCAACTGCGTGAGAAGATGAACAGTCCGAGCACGCGACGTGGACGCCAATGCAAGCTCGATGGAACGCCAAGCCGCCATTGACGTGTTGCGGCCAAGGACGAGCGGCATTACCTCCTCACTCAAAGAGGATATAATCATTGAGAGAATGCCCTGGTCCTGCTGCACCCAAGCATGGAACGCCGGATTGGCAGGAGGAACGGTAGCCGACGAAGCTTCGCCGGCGGGAACAAGAAGCGAAGCAGCCGGACATGGAATTGAACCATCGACAAAGCCCATGAGATTCTGACCCTTTAGAAACGACACAAGTTGGGCTCTCCAAAACACAAAATTACGGCTGGTGAGTTTGATACTCACATAGTGATGCGCTGATGATAATGAAATCGGCACCGAAGGAATCACCGCATCCGAAACAGTCCGCTCGGAAGAAACAGCGGCAGAACTGTTATTAGCGGCCATGGTTTAGCTAACCTAGCGATGATACCAAATTAGGTTTGTATATTCTGAGAGTCTTAACCAATACAGATTACACAAGGATTAATATATATTAATACAGAGTTATAGTCAGACTAGAAGTAATCTATATCTAAGAGTCCTAATAGATGCACTGTCAAAAAATTTTAAATGCACCATCAAACATTTCCAAATGTACAAGCACTATCTAATTCTCATCAGTATCACCTTCCTCTTCTTTGTCAATACAAGAATTTCTGAATGCACTTTTAGTTATCCTTGAATGCACCATTAAGCATTCTCAAATCCACAATTGTAATTACATAAAATTATAAAAATATCACCATATTTTTTTCACTTTTTATTGATCTTTAACTTTTGATATGAACCGTCAAACAATTCTAAATGCGCTAACAAGCATTTCTAACATGTAACTTTGATACGTACCTTCAAACATTAATCCCTATATATATATATATATATATATATATATATATATATATATATATATATATATATATATATATTGGGATTAAATGTAGACAGCGCCGTGCACCTAGCAACCTAGCAACCTGTCTACATTAATCCATATATATATATATATATATATATATATATATATGAATGAGTGATGAGCAAAATGCATAATCACTACTTGGAAGTCATTTTCAGAAAATTAACTTTTAAAAAAGAAATAAATTTTCATTAACTTTAGTATTTTTCTCCTTTATCAAACACTAAAACTCTAAAAATGATTTCTCAAACACTCCTTGTATGAACTATAACGACTATATTTAGAAAATTTTCCAATTCGCAATAATTTTTTTTTTTTTTTTGCGAAACCAATTCGCAATATCTTAAACCTTGAGAAAGCAGTAGTATTATGTGGGAAGGAGTGCAAAACAAAAGAGGACAGTTGTTCCCACATTGTTTTTTGCAGCTCTCAATGCTGTGTGTTTTACATTAACATCAGGGGATTAATTAATAATAATAATTAGAGTACGTCGTATTTAGTGAAACACAGTAATTATTTCTGTCTGTGATTCAGTGCCATTCCTTAAAGTACGAAGTACGTGTGACTGTTTGAGCTGATGGGTGGCGTCACTTTCACCATTGCATGCTGCCTGTTATCAGTTTATCACTCTCGACTTCTCACTTTCCTTTCTTCTGCCCCATAGAGCTGTCCTTGTCAATCAACTACCTTTCAGTACTTCATCAAATATTAATATTAATTAATTAAGCTTTCTTTTTTTTTTTTTTTGAAGAGAAGCTTTTTTTTTTTTTTTTTTTTAATAGTGTAGTTCAGGATTTTCACAGTCAGACACAGTGACTAATTCCCTCTCTTGGTGAATTGTAGGCATCTCTATTGGTGGGACAACTGACCTAGAGATTTAAGACTGCTCCGTACTTAAAGGTTAAGGATTGAACCCTTAACCTATGCGAAAATGATGGATCAAATAAAAACTCAATCTATTTAAACAATTTCAATTATATTGTAGTACATTTGAAGTCATAAATTTTTTTAAGTAAACCATCATATTTAGAAAACAAAAGGGTCATTTATAAGTTTCATAGGTGGAATTTTTTTTATTAGAGTTAATATCGTCTCCACCGAGGCGTGATGAGTCATGCCACTTAACCACAAGGTCATTAGTCATAGTTTGAAATTTAGTTACTCTTAATATTTACTTAAATTTTTGTTTTAAAAAAAAAAAATCATTATCCTCTTTGAGGTAACCAAAATTTCGATGACTCTTCACTTTTTCACCAACTTATTTTTAATTTTCTAGTGAGTTCTGATTGTGGTAGAATGAGGAAGACCATGATGAAATCAGTCTAGAGGACAACGATATCCCATGGTTGTGGTTGGATAGAGGACAAGTTTGTCCTCGTCCACATGAGTAGCATTTAGATAGCTAAATCATCATTAGAGTAAGAGTGAAAACAAGCTCCCTGCAGTTGGTAGCAGCTTTAAGTTATAGTATTGGAGCGTTCATAACCTGAAGCTTTAAATCCTTTAATTAGATCAAACCTGTGAGGAATTGAAGTCATTTGATTAAACACTTTTTAGCTTGAAAGTGAATGCAATATGCAGTAATTCTACTCTCATTTTTCTGGACATGGAAACAAGTAATCCTGATCTAATACCCAAAAGAATAGCATGGTAAGGACAAAATGTGTGCTTTTGTTCAAAGACTAAGCTTGGTGTAATAACCTGTTGCACTCCCATAGACCATCTCGTCGTGGTTGGAACTTGGAAGTACACAAGAGTTGAGAGGCTACCTGCACACATTTTGTTATTTTAACCTCCTCTTCCTTCTCATATCTTACACTGGTTATGCTTGCTCTACATTTTTGTGTTTACTTTTTGATGTTTGACTATTTTGATATGCATTAATGAGTGTTGAATGATGCGGAGAAACAAAAATTTGACAAGAACTACTAGATATGCTAGCATGAACACTAACCTTAATTGATTGTCAAGGTAATTTAAGATTTTTAACTAAGTATATATAAGGGTGTGTTTGGTTTGTGGGTTTAGGTATAAGGAATGGGTATGAAAATGATTGCTAGTGTTTGGTTGATAGGTTTTGAGAATGCTAATATGCGTTTTGAATACCCCATTAATGAGAAAACTTATACCCTCATTAAATAAGGCTTTCATTTCCCTTCCTCATTTCTTCCCCAACTATTAATAATCAATCTCATTCCATCCAACTACCAAACATGCTAAATACTTTCACCAAAACCCATTACCCTTACCAAGTATTTGATACCCATTTCGATTCCGATTCCCATGTGCGAACCAAACGCACCCTTACGGCCCGTTTGGTTCGCTGGAAAATATTTGAAGGAAATAGAATTCAAATTCTATGGAAAACAAATTACCAGGAAAATAGATTCCATTGTTTGGTTGGGGAAAAAGAAATTACTAGGAATATGAATTACATTGTCTGGTTGGATTTGGAATGGTAAGAAAATATGAATATAAAAACCAATATGCCCTTAACAATTAATAGTGATAATATATTATATTATTATTGATGAGGGTAAAATAGTCTACTTGCTCAATACTTTCTTCCCAAACCCCATGAAAAACAAAATACCACCTTCTAACTAAGAATTTGTTTTCCTTCACTTTTGGGAACTCAAGTTCCAATGGAAAACATTTTCCATCCAACCAAACAATGGAAAAACACATTTTCCTCCCCTTCATGGAAAATCTTTTCCATTTTCCATCCAACCAAACACCCCCTTAGTGTTTATATATCTATGTATCTAGATAAATTGTTAATGCACAAATATTGTTTAACATGTATAGGTTCCTTGTCAACCGGATAGTAACCAATGTGGTTTCTATGTCATGGCTTACATGAGAACTTTAATTGAGCATGTGCCAGACATTGATGATAAATACTCTGTTTAAGCACCAGTAAGATTTTTATCATTTTTTTATTATTTCAATTAATTTTATAAAATTAATCATATTGTGGTTATGCTAAGTACTATAATAGGGAAGTTTTTGTATATTTACTATTCATATATTTTTGACATGTTCCAGTTCCAACAAGCTGTTTATGACAAAACAAATATTGATCTAGTGCGTTCTGAAGGGGCAGATTGTATATCAAGTTATATAGAGTAGGAATGCATTTGATTAGAACTTTGTGAACAATATTTAGATTTTGTGATTGGAATTGTTCATTGTATTTTGAAGTAGATGATGAATTCTTGTGTATTTTGAAATACTTTACATATTTGTTGAAGATGATTGTACTAATGAATTGATGATTGAGTATTTATGGTTTTGGATAAATTGTTATTTATTATATTATTATACTTAAAATCAAAATAGGTTAAAAACGACGATTTAAAACCGTTGTCTATATATGAATGTGAGAATAATAGTCTTTAACCGTTGTCTTTGATATGTAATTTTCAACAATACAGGTTTCAACAACACTCAATAGTCAACAGCTTTTAATCGTTGTCTTATATACCAAAGACAACGGTTAAAAACTGT
The DNA here is from genome assembly GCF_003576645.1 of Ipomoea triloba. Classification (NCBI taxonomy): domain Eukaryota; kingdom Viridiplantae; phylum Streptophyta; class Magnoliopsida; order Solanales; family Convolvulaceae; genus Ipomoea; species Ipomoea triloba. The sequence continues at coordinate 6,131,892 of NC_044920.1, read as the reverse complement.
TGTCTATCGGCGTGACTTTCAACAATGCTTGTTTTAACAACACACAATAGACAACGGTTTTTAACCGTTGTTTTATAGAAAAGACAACGGTTAAAAATTATTGTCTATACCTGTGACTTTCAACAACACTGAATAGACAACAGTTTTTAACCGTTGTCTTTTCTAGAAAACACAACGATTAAAAACTGTTGTTTATGTATGTGACTTTCAACAACACTGGTTTCAATAACACTCAATAGATAATGGTTTTTAAACTGTTGTCTATGTGCGTGACTTTTAACAACACTCAATAGACAATGGTTTTTAACCGTTGTTTTGTTGTCTATGTGCATGAAACTTTTAACAACACTCAATCGACAATGATTTTTAATCGTTGTCCTTTCTACAAAAGACAACGATTAAAAACCATTGTTTATGTGCGTGACTTTCGACAACACTGGTTTCAACAACACTCAATAGATAATGGTTAAAATAAAACCGTTGTCTTTGTGAAGGACTTACAACAACATTGGTTTCAACAACATAAATTTTACTTCAAAGACAACGGTTTTTAACCATTGTCTAAGTGCATTTTTCTTGTAGTGAATATAAGCACAAGTACCTAGACATTTGGGGGCATATCGGTGTTCACCACCACTTGCCTGACTGCAAGCACTTGTACTAAGAGTTCCACTATGAGCTGACCTATTTGACCCTTAGCCAATCTAACTAATAATATAAGTTGTTTTCTAAAAGTGTCCCAACCCTCCATTGACTTGTTGGGAGGCGGTGTTGCTATTGACTCGATTGTGACTCATCCTACTATTTGTAATTTTGTGCTTAAGTAAAAAAGAAAAAGGAGTTCGAGTGTGTTCATTGCATGAAAAGTACTCACCAGTTTAGGACCAAAGATGATTACTTTGGATCCCCATAACCAGAACCAATGATATCATAAATTGGGCTAGGGATAGAGTTTAGAGTTACACTACATTATGAGATAGGAAATGAGAAATTTATATTGCTAAATGAGTACAAAGTGATCGATTGGTCGACTTCAGGGTTCGCTCTAATTCTCCAATCAATTGATATTGGTAGTACTAGTACTAATAAAGATTATATGAAGTAGAAGATACCTTAGATACACAAGAAATGATCTATTTATACTCAAGCCTACAACTAGTATATGTTATGATGACCTGTAACAAATGACTTTGACAAGACACATTTTGTTTGATGGATAGAGGTGAAAGATCAAGCAATGTAGTTAGTCAGTGTAGATTGCACAATGATATATCGGGAGACTATGGCGAGCTAGTTTAATAGAATGTACAAGGCCAACAAATCTATTTGACTATTTGATCTCCATCATTATAAATTTATAATGTAGTTGCATTATAATTTTATAATTTTGAAAATGAACATGTAGTATCTTGCAAATGAACTTGTAGTATTATGAAAATATAATGGACCTACAATGTTCGCTTAAATAAACATATTTGATGTCCCTCAGTATATTATTGCATTTGCATTAGTATTGTGAAAATAAACCTACCGCATTTTGAAAATGAACTTGTATTATATTGAAAATGAACATATAGCAGCGAACTAACGTAACTGTATGTTAATTTTTTTAAAAAAACATATCAATATATGTGTCATTTGAAAGATTGCAATTAGAGCTTTTAATAATATATTTTTATAGAGTTAATTCTAGTGGAGACTCTTTGTCTTTGGTGACAGTTCCAAATTTAGTCACTATTGTTTTTGTCATTTAACATCCCAAACTATCATATTTTGGACAAAGTCCTTCTAATGACTTTTCTGGTGAATCTCTATTTTAGGCAAGGACATTTTCGTCTCTTCATTTTTTTTATTTAATGGTTTTCACCTCCAGGATTCAGTCACGGATGTCACCTCTTTCACCCGCTTTTGTCTTCATCTCGTTCACTCAACCCCAACGTATTCTCTCGTGCCAGTTCACTTGTCTCCCCTCTCTTTCGCTGCCTCGACATCGCCTTCAAATTCGCCGAACATATATAGCCCTTATATATATATATATATATATATATATATATATATATATATATATATAACGTTTTTTTAAATTAATAATGAGATGTGTAATTTATAATGTGTTTTCTATTTTTTTTTTTTAAAGGAATGTGCTTTCTATTTGAATTATTTTATGAAATTAATTTTGTTTCATATATTGTTATGAATATTTTTTTATAAATTTTTTGATGTGTTTTACTTTTCGTCCATATTCAACAATATTTATGACTATATTCCTTTAAGCGCAAATTTTACTGTGGACCGCGCATCAAAACGACGTCGTTTTGACTAATGAAAACGGACGGATGAAATGGCCTCCGTTCCGCGCAACTGCAATTCCCTTTCAACACAACTGCAATATCAGTTCAATACAACTGCAGTTCCAGACGGATGAAACGACTACAGTATCAGTTCAACACAATCTATATATATATTAAAACAGAAGTGCTAGCTTTCCCGCTCATTTTAGTCCAAAAAATTTGAAATCGGTCAACATAATATTATATAATAATTCCTTATCAGAAATTCTAGCCTTCTTTATCATTCCTTATTTATGGCTAAAATTGACAAAATATTCAAAATATGATTCCGTTCCTTATTATACACGCAAATTAATGAAATATTTTATTCAATTTCATTCATGTATGGATTCCTTAAACAAAATAGTTTAACCTTGCGTATTTTTAATATATATATATAGATTACTATATGATGTATATTATAGTATTCAAAAAAATATTACTATATTATGTTAATGTACGTAATTAAATTTCTCTCATGAGAATATTCAAAAAAAAAAATTTCAACAATCAAATTACTATATGATGTATATTACTGTATTAAAAAAAATATTACTATATTATGTTAATGTACGTAATTAAATTCCTCTCATGATAATATACCATGCAATTCAATTATGGTTCAAAATATTTTAATCTTGCGTATTTTTTTTTATTTTATATTCGTAAACAATCAAATTACTATATGATGTATATTATAGTATTCAAAAAAAATTACTATATTATGTTAATGTACGTAATTAAATTCCTCTCATGATAATATTCCAAAAAAAAAATTCCAACAATCAAATTACTATATGATGTATATTATAGTACTAGTTTTATACGCGCATTGCACGAATGGGTTAATGCCCAATTTTTATATTTAAATAAATATTTGAAAGTATATCAATGCAAGATTATATAGGAGAAGTTTATACATGGGTAATTGAATGTCGAATTTTTTTATTTAAATATCTAACTCAAAGTATATGAATCCAAGATAATATAGAAAATTTATTATAATTATTACTAAAATAAATGTTTGCAACCTTGTAAAATCGATAGTCTAAATATTTGGTCTAAAAATGATAGTCTAAATAAATACTACTTTTAATTTGAATTTTTCTAAGTGTTCTTAATTCTCTTTTGAGTTACATTGTCATTGTCTTCATCTTTACTATTTGTTCTCTTCCTTTTTGTTGGTAGTGTGTTATTTGCAATTCGGTTATTGTTGGTAGCATAGATGACAACGTCATGCAATGAGATTATGATATAAGAGCTATGGACTTTCCTTTAGGTGTTCTGCTTGGGGTTCATTTGGTTCAACCTTGTTGAATGAGTTATTGTGGATAAAGAAATCCCTAATTTAAGAAAAAAGATTAAATAAGTTAATAAAATTTTGAAAATTTAAAATATTATGTATTCCAAAGATATTAAAAGGTAGTTTCTCGCTTCAATTTGCTGGGTAATTGGTTATTTGAGTACTTTCATTGTCTCAATTTGCTGGGTAATTGGTTATTTGAGTACTTTCATTGTCAACATTTGCTGGGTAATTGGTTATTTGAGTACTTTCATTGTCAACAAATCCTGGGTAATTGGTTATTTGAGTACTTTCATTGTCAACAAATCTCCCAAGTACTTAATATGATTGGTTTCAAACTATTCTTTTTTATTTTTTTCATGGTATTAAAGAAATACATATGTATCATTTTTTGGTGTAACTACTAATTTATTTAATTCAATAAGAGTAAAATAGAGTGATTCCGCTTCAATTTGTTGAGTTATTTGAGTACTCTCTTTGTCAACCAATCCCTAAGTAGTTAATATAATTAGCTTCAAATTATTTTAAAATTTTTTTTCATAGTATTAATAAAATACTTGGTAAATAAATATATAACATTATTTTGTACTATAACTTTGATATTTAATTACAAGATATTGTAAAAATAAGATAATGGACAATGTAATGAATATCAATTGATAACTTTGAATGTAAAGAATCTTTGCATGAGAGAAAATAAAGACAATATAACTAATGAAATTATTTCTCTTATTTAATTTTTTTGAAAACCAAACCATCAATTTGATTAATGTAGAAGAGCAAAAATAGAGTTTGGTGGGACAGAGTCCCAGTACAGAATGCTAGTCTGCGAAACAACCGATTTGGCTAGAGTATGAGCAATAACATTATTCAATCTAGGAACTAAAGTAACCACACAGCTATGAAAAGAGGCTCTCAAAGCCTTGCACGTTTGTATGGTAAGGCCCGTATATGAACGATTAGGGCAGTCCTGTGAGAGCTGAGAGCGTAACTGTGAGCAATCCGTAAGCAACGCCACCGATTCCAAGCCTTTCTCGCTTAGCCACGTAAGAGCCATTTTGCAGGCTTCTACTTCTGCCATTAATGGTGATAGGCAGTCCGGTAGAGGTCCTGCGCAGGCCGCCATGAATACCCCATTTGGTGAGAGTAGGACTGCACCGAACGACGACCTCAGCGTATTCGGCATGAAACTTGCGTCGAAAAAGCATTTTGGTGTCGTGATCTGGTGCTGTTCTGGATCTGCATGTGCGCTCGTATGGACGGCAGTTGCTGCATGGTTGTGATGTACCGCCGTCCAAGCCTGAAGTGCAACCTTTGCTGATTGTGTGACCCTTCTCGGCAATGGAAGAAGGCCATCCCATACGGCTGAGTTGCGAGCACGCCAAGTGTAGTAGAGTGCTGCTACCGCCAGGCGAATATCTCCTTCAGAAAAGTTCATAAACAAAGATGAGAGCCACACACTAAACGAGCCTCCACTAGCTGGTACATTAGGTAAGTCAAATTCATGCCATACTAATTAGGAGTAAGCACACGAAATTAATGCATGAAAGACACTCTCATGACTANAGGTAGTTTCTCGCTTCAATTTGCTGGGTAATTGGTTATTTGAGTACTTTCATTGTCAACAAATCTCCCAAGTACTTAATATGATTGGTTTCAAACTATTCTTTTTTATTTTTTTCATGGTATTAAAGAAATACATATGTATCATTTTTTGGTGTAACTACTAATTTATTTAATTCAATAAGAGTAAAATAGAGTGATTCCGCTTCAATTTGTTGAGTTATTTGAGTACTCTCTTTGTCAACCAATCCCTAAGTAGTTAATATAATTAGCTTCAAATTATTTTAAAATTTTTTTTCATAGTATTAATAAAATACTTGGTAAATAAATATATAACATTATTTTGTACTATAACTTTGATATTTAATTACAAGATATTGTAAAAATAAGATAATGGACAATGTAATGAATATCAATTGATAACTTTGAATGTAAAGAATCTTTGCATGAGAGAAAATAAAGACAATATAACTAATGAAATTATTTCTCTTATTTAATTTTTTTGAAAACCAAACCATCAATTTGATTAATGTAGAAGAGCAAAAATAGAGTTTGGTGGGACAGAGTCCCAGTACAGAATGCTAGTCTGCGAAACAACCGATTTGGCTAGAGTATGAGCAATAACATTATTCAATCTAGGAACTAAAGTAACCACACAGCTATGAAAAGAGGCTCTCAAAGCCTTGCACGTTTGTATGGTAAGGCCCGTATATGAACGATTAGGGCAGTCCTGTGAGAGCTGAGAGCGTAACTGTGAGCAATCCGTAAGCAACGCCACCGATTCCAAGCCTTTCTCGCTTAGCCACGTAAGAGCCATTTTGCAGGCTTCTACTTCTGCCATTAATGGTGATAGGCAGTCCGGTAGAGGTCCTGCGCAGGCCGCCATGAATACCCCATTTGGTGAGAGTAGGACTGCACCGAACGACGACCTCAGCGTATTCGGCATGAAACTTGCGTCGAAAAAGCATTTTGGTGTCGTGATCTGGTGCTGTTCTGGATCTGCATGTGCGCTCGTATGGACGGCAGTTGCTGCATGGTTGTGATGTACCGCCGTCCAAGCCTGAAGTGCAACCTTTGCTGATTGTGTGACCCTTCTCGGCAATGGAAGAAGGCCATCCCATACGGCTGAGTTGCGAGCACGCCAAGTGTAGTAGAGTGCTGCTACCGCCAGGCGAATATCTCCTTCAGAAAAGTTCATAAACAAAGATGAGAGCCACACACTAAACGAGCCTCCACTAGCTGGTACATTAGGTAAGTCAAATTCATGCCATACTAATTAGGAGTAAGCACACGAAATTAATGCATGAAAGACACTCTCATGACTATCACCACACTTTGGACATGCTGGGTCTACATCTACCCTCCTTATAAGTAAACTAGTAGTGACAGGAAGAGTATCACTAAGAGCTCTCCACAGGAAGGTCTTCCATTTGGGGGGCACTTTTAATTTCCATAGGGCAGTCCAATCATCAAAGTCACCCTCCATATTACTGAATTCACCCATGACTAATTTATAACCACTTTTCACAGTGTAACATCCCTTTGGGTCGCCATGCCAGAACCAAATATCCTCATATCCTGAAGATACCGGTACCCTGCTAATACGCAAAACATCCTCCGGGGTGAATATATCATTTAAAATAGAGATGTCCCAAGTGCCACTCTCTTCATCAATTAAACCAGACACATATGTTCCATTGAGATTTGCTGGCATAGTAGTGTGAACCATTGGGGATGGGTCGTCAGGCAGCCAAGAATGACCCCAAATTAAAGTTGATTTGCCATCCCCAATTCTGCGCCTAGCACCACTGCAAATTAAGTTATGAGCAGCCATGATGCTGCGCCAGCAGAAGCTTGGGCAATTACCTACAGCAGCATCAATAAAGGAGGTCTTGGGGTAATATCTTGCTTTATAGATCCTAGCAACCAATGAATTTGGCATAGTGAGAAAACGCCATGCCTGTTTCCCTAGCATAGCTAAGTTGAAAACACGTAGGTCCTTAAAACCTAAACCTCCAAACTTCTTGGGTATACACAAACGATCCCATGCTTTCCAATGAATTCTTCTCTCAGTCCCTGAGCCCCACCAAAAACGATTCATAGTTCTCTCAATTGATAGGCATACCGACTCGGGGAGCAAAAAGACACTCATTGAGAAAGTCGGCATTGCTTGAGCTACACTTTTCAACAGAATCTCCTTCCCTGCTTGCGAGAGAAGCTTCTTATTCCATGAACCTATTCGCTGTTTAATCTTGTCTTCAATATATGAGAGAGCTGCCCTCCGGTTTCTCCCCACAAAAGCGGGTAAACCCAAGTATTTGCCAAAATTTGGGGCCTGAGTAATCCCTAATACTGCTGCCACCTCAACTCTATGCATCTCTTGTGTATTCCTGCTAAAGCAGACACTAGATTTGTGATAGTTGACTGCCTGACCAGACATACTTTCGTACAAGTCCAGGCAGTGCTTTACCGCTCCTGCTTCTTGGGCATTGGCTCGAAAAAATAGGAGGCTGTCATCTGCAAAGAACAAATGAGAAACCGGCGGAGCTCCCCTAGCCACTCTACAGCCCTTGATAGAGCCCTCCACCTGAGCCTTTTGTAGCAGTAAAGAGAGTCCTTCTGCACAAATAATAAACAAATATGGGGAGAGAGGGTCTCCCTGACGCAACCCATGAGATGGAATAATATTACCAGTTGGGACCCCATTAATCACAAAGCTATAAGACACTGTGGAGACACAAAGCATAATTAAATCAATTCACCTGGGAGCAAACCCCAAAGCCTCCATCATTCTGCGTAAATAGTGCCACTCCATTCGATCATAAGCTTTTGCCATATCCAACTTTAGAGCTCCCCAACCAGCTAAACCACCTTGTTTTCTATTAAGATAATGCCCTATCTCTGCAGCGATCAGGATGTTATCAGTAATGAGCCTATTTGGGATGAAAGCACTCTGGGATTCAGATATGAGATTGTCTAACAAAGGCTTCAACCTGTTTGCCAAGACTTTTGCCATTATCTTATACACCACATTGCATAAAGCAATAGGTCGCAAATCAGCCACACTCTCAGGCACTTTTTTCTTTGGTATAAGGACAACATTCGTTGCATTAAGACCCTCTGGGAATGAACATGATTGCAAGCAATTTATCACAAACTCAGTCACATCTCCACCCACCACATCCCAATAATGTTGGTAAAACCCCGGGTTCATCCCATCAGGCCCCGGGGCCTTATCTGGGAACATTGAAAACAGGGTCTCTTTCACCTCAGAGATCTCAAAAGGGCGTAGTAAAGTATCATTATCAGCCTGAGAAACCCGGGGAGCAATATTACTGAAAAACGGCTCCTCCAGAGCTGATCCCGTAGAGTGGAAAATATGATTGAAATAACTCAACACAACAGGCTCCAAAGCCTCTCCCTCAACCCACACACCCGCATCATTTTTTAATCTAGACAGAGAGTTTTTCTTTTTACGAGCAGAAGCATACCTGTGATAGAATCGTGTATTCGCATCAGCTCCCTTCAACCAGTGTTGCTTGGCCCGCTGCCTCCAAAAGGTGTCCTCCTGGGCTTCTAGGCGTGTCAACTGGTTTTCCAAACGCTGAAACTCAGCTAGGGATTCCGGATCACGACGACCCCTTAGCCTTAACTAAGTTTTACGCAGGGTTTTCAACTGTTTACCAAAGTTGTGGAACCGGTCACCACCCCACCTCTGGAGATTCTCACCACATAGATGTAGGCAATTCAATAGTCCACCACCCCTACCAGCCTGCCAAGCATGCTCCACCACACCTCTGCACCCCTCGTCAAGCAGCCAAGCCATCTCAAACTTGAAAGCCCTTCGCAAGCCCCCCTGCCTCACCGCATTGTCAGATAGTCTCAGAAACAAAGCGGAATGATCAGAAGAGCGGGTCAAAATATTCTCCACAATAGCTCCCTCCTGCAGGCATCTCCACCTATCATCAGCTAAAACCTTATCCAGTCTCTCCTCCAACCAATCAGTAGTACCCTTGCCTCTCTCCCAGGTAAACTGATAACCCCGCAGAGGGAGTTGAGTCAACCCACAATCATCCAAAGCCTCCCCAAAACCGCGAAGGAGAGCATCCGGATGTGGGTTACCACCTCTCTTCTCGTGTTGGAATAAAAGATCATTGAAATCCCCGAGAATGACCCAGGGCAAGTCCGAGGAGCCTGCTAAGGACCGGAGAAAGTCCCACGAAGCTGCCCTTCTACTACGCTCAGGGTAGCCATAAAAACACGTCATCCTCCAACAAGCAGAACTATCAACGCTCACTTCCACATCAATATGGCATCTTGAGTAACAAAGCAACCTAGCCGTGCAATTTCTCCTCCAGAATAACGCCAAACCGCCACTTAAACCAACACTGTCAACATAGAAAAGGCCATCGAAACCAAGCTTTACCCTTAAGCGTTCAGCATGAACCCGGGCAACCTTAGTTTCCATGAGAAACAGAAAGTCGGGCTTCTTAGAGGACACTAAGTCCATAGCTTCTCGAACTGTGCGTGGATTGCCCAAGCCACGACAGTTCCAACTGATAACACTCATGATGATGGGCGGGACTGGGAACCAGTACCCGCCTTGAGCAAGTTTTTTGACACGTCAGTCATGTTCACATCACCACCGCTGCTGCCACCCGATCGTCTACCGCCTAGGCTAGAAGTTTCTCGACGGCGTTTTGCAACCGCCACAACTCCCTTCTCGGTCTCTCGCTGCATCCCCACAATACTCAACGCAGCACCAACCTGGTTCGGCACCGGATTAACATCAGACGCATTATCAGCCGATGGAGGGCCCGTGATCGGCACTAACCAGGGATCACCGATAGCTCTTGGGCCCCGCCGACTCGCTCCTGCTCGTACCTCGGCCCCGAACGGATACTGATCAACTTTCAATGGCGACTCTCGTGCACCCAAACAGAACTTATATGAGTGCCCGAGCATGCCACAGAAAAAGCAATAGGTGTGGAGCCTCTCATACTTGAACGACACCCAACACCATGATTTATCTCGCTTAATAAGTTTCATGCGTCTTTTGATTGGCCGATCGAGCGGAATAGACACACGGATCCTGTAGAAGGTCCACCATGGTGCTCCCACGAACCTATCATCGCACTGGATGAAAGAACCCAGAAAATTGCCCACCTGCTCCAAGACAATATCCGAAGTGTACCCAACCGGAAGGTCGTGGACTTGCACCCACATATCAATAGAATTAAGAACAACATCTCCGGGTAACATACCATCACAAACTTGTCTGCAAACCAGCGTATTGTTCTCAAAGGACCAAGGTCCCTCGTCGAGAACGTACTCCATGTCAGATCTGTAGAAGAACACGAACATAAACAAGTTTGGCTGGACTTCCGAAATCTGAACACCCTTAACCGGGCGCCAAACCGACGCCATGACTTGACGCATGTATTCCACCTTCACAAGCTTGTTCGTCAAGAAACGCCCAACAACGACCCATGTCGCATCTGCGTCAACCTCGCCTATATTGTCCCCAAACGGCTCGAACTCTAGGGCTTCATCCTCAAGAACCATGTCAGCCCATCGTTGTGATAAACCTGCAACATCTTCGCCAACCTGCCGTGTCGCCATGCAGAGGAGCGAACGTCGAAGCAGCTTCGAAAAAGCAAATCAAAAACAGAAAACCGACTCGAATTGTCGGAGGAAGAAGCGAGAAAGATAGCAAACCCTAGTTGAAACAAGGGAGGAAGACAAAAACCCTAGACTTGCTAGAGAGAGAACTGTTCCCGTTCTGAACTCAAGGACTCAGGAATTGTATTTCTCTTATTTAATTTAATTTTTTGATAATGAATAATTTTTTCAAATAAATGTGTTGTAGACACATAAAGAAATATAACCACTTTAATTTAATAAGAGTAAAATAGAGTGAGAAACTTAGTTATGTCAAATTTGATTGAGATGAAGTTCGAACCTAAGACCTTTCTTATAGAAATTAATGGGTAAGTTAAAAGTTAACGGAATATTAACGGAGAAGAGAATATTTAACGGAAAACTTAACGGATAATCATAAAAGTAAGGTTAAATTAGGTAATCTCTATTAATAATATTAATCTGAATTATCTTAACCATCTATTTGATTAAATAATTCATCTGAACCATCCATTTGATTAAATAATTTGACCGCCATTTTTTCTACCCATTTTAGGCCTAACTCTCTTTGGCTCTTATTAGTATAGTAGATTCAAAAAAAATATTACTATATTATGTTAATGTACGTAATTAAATTTCTCTCATGATAATATTAAAAAAAAATAAAAATTTTAACAATCAAATTACTATATGATGTATATTATAGTATTTTAAAAAATATTACTATATTATGTTAATGTACATAATTAAATTCCTCTCATGATAATATTCAAAAAAAAAATAAAAATTCCAACAATCAAATTACTATATGATATATATTATAGTATTAAAAAAATACTACTATATTATGTTAATGTGCGTAATTAAATTCCTCTCATGATAATATTTAAAAAGAAAATTCCAACAATCAAATTACTATATGATGTATATTATAGTATTCCAAAAAATGTTATTATATTATGTTAATGTACGTAATTAAATTCTTCTCATGATAATATTAAAAAAAATTCCAACAATCAAATTACTATATGATGTATATTATAGTATTCCAAAAATAAATTACTATATATATATATATATATATATATATATTAGAATAGAAGTGTTGTTTTCCTGCCCATCTTGAAAAAAATACTTCTGTTTTGAAATTATCATCATTTTTTACCTAATTAAATAATTACAAAAATGCAATATATTTTAATTTAATTTATAGTAATGACTACCTAAAATATTTATTATACCATGAATCATGGTTTATTTTTAAGGTACTCTAAACTAATATTTCCTATATTCTTTTTGAACTTAAGTTCAGTTTTTGTATATACAAACAAAATTAATATCTAAAAAATATATCATTAGAAAGTTCTAATTAAAAATTTTTAAATAACACCTATATTGATATTTTTATTTTAATGTATTAAATTAACATACAATTATATTAAATCACTATATTATATTCATTTTCAATATAATATTGGTTTATTTTTAAAGTAATGTTGTAGATTGATTTTTTACAATACTATTGCAATATATAATTAAAATTAACATAGACTTACATAATAATCTATATATACATTAAAACAAAAGTGTCATTTTTCTGTCCATCTTAAGAAAATACTTCTATCATTTTTTACCTAATTAAATAATAACAAAAATGTTATATATGTTAATTTAATTTATAGTAATGATTTCCTAAATATTTATTATAACATGATTCATGGTCTACTTTTAAAGTACACTAAACTAATACTCAATATATTCTTTTTCAATTTAAGTTCAGTTTTTTTTATATACAAATAAAATGAATATATATAAAAAGAAATATATCATTAAAAAGTTCTAATTAAAAATTTCTAAATAAAACCTATATTTATATTTTTATTTTAATGTATTAAATTAACATAAAATTATATTAAATCAACCTAATTACCTACGACAATTGAAATAATTCTTTTTCAAACTTTTCATGCGCATAAAAGTAAGCTTTGGTGCAAAATAAAACAAAAATAAATCTCATTGTTATTTGTAATTCTATTTTCCATAATTATGTTGATATATATATATATATATATATATATATATATATATATATATATATATATATATATATGAAGAAAAAATATACCAAATAGCAATGAGATTGTACTTGATATATTTTATTTTTTACTTTGTAACAAAGTTTCTCAATATGTGCATAGAAATATTTTAAACAATTATTTCAGTTAAAGTAATGCGTGTGTGTATGTGTGTGTCTATATATATATATATATTCGAATCAAATTATTATTTTAATTTTAACAATTTTTAATTAAAATTAAAAAATAAAACAAATTAAATTAAAAATATCTATAATAAAAAATACTAAATTGAATCGAAGATTTCAATTTTATCTTATTAGAATAATATGGTAATTTAATGGTAATAGAATTTATAAAAAAGAAGAATATATATTAGATTAAAATAAAAAAAATTCTAAATCAAAATAGATATGTCAAATTTAATTTATTCTAATAAGATAAAATTGAAATCTTTTATTTAATTTAGTATTTTTGTATTATATATATTTTTAATTTCATTTGTTTTACTTTTTGAATTTTAATTAAAATTGTTAAAATTAAAATAAATTAATTTGACTCATATATATATATTGCTAAAAAGAGAAAATAATAACTATAATACATATGTACATATTGAATCGTTGTTGCATGTCAAAAGTTCACCCAAAAAACATTGTTGCATGTCAATTTGTTACTTTATCTAACTTTTAAAAATAACTACAATATTATTATTACTATATATAAATTTTTTCCTACATAAATGATGTTGGTTTTCAAAGTTTAAAAATGTGAAAACTAAAATATATCATTATTATGATTGTAGCATTCTACTAATAACAAATATAAGTATTATTGTATAGTTTTGTAATACAAATGATGTACACAAATTTTATACAATACCATAAATTATAAAAATTTACAAATCTAAAATAATAGTTATTATTTAAATATTATGAGCCCAAAAAAATAATTTACGTTAATAACATAACTGAATAAAAGCTAACATAAAAATGAACTAATTGAACTAACTTACATCTGCGGAGTTTGAAAAAAAATATAATGTTATTGGGTAAATGTCTTACATTTAAATATAATTTTAATAAGTTAATTGAAATTCACATATTTAATAATGATGCATAATCTCGAGATTTATCAATTTAAAATGAAGAAGAATAAGAGATAATTGAACTAAAAGAAATAAACTTTCAATAAATTAGTTAAAAACACATCATTGATCTACAAATATTGAACGACAAAGTCTATTGTGAACCTATTATTTAAATGATGATCTAGAGATGTTTTGATTGCACTACATTTATGGGTTGGAAAATATTTAGAAATAAAACTAAATGGTTTTTAGACATCTATTAGTATTTATGATAACAAACAAAAGTTTAAGGCAAAAACTTGTATGTGACCATCTCATGGTCTGAATCTGTGAGACGGGTCGGATCTTTAATTAACGAGGTCAAAGATCCGACCCATTAATCAAATATTTTATCCATTAATCAAATATCTAACCCGTCTTACGAATTGAGACCCGTGAGACGGTTTCACAAAAGTGTTACTCAAAGTTTAAAATATCACCAAATTAGAATTTGAAACAAAACTCAGATATCAATGTAAAATTTTTAAATAAGAATGTTTTTTCATGCAAGGAAAAAAAAAATTGTATATCAATATCTATATAATAAAATTTTTTATCAATTTCTCTTTTTACCCATTTATGTAGACATATATTATATTTATAGTATTTTGTACAATATGGAAATATATACACATTTTTTTATAGAATTGTGATTACTGACACAATTATACACGTTAATTACTACAATGGTTAATTATTAACAAAATTATTTTAAAATATGTCTAAACTCATACTCTTAATTAAAAATTCAAAAATATTTAAAATTTGTCTAAATATGTAATATAGTTAGGGACTACATTAATCCATACAAAGTTAAAAATTAAATTCCTTTAATTTGTAAATGTAATTTTTTCTTAATTATAATTTATAAAATATAAAATATAATTAAAAACAATTATTAAATTAACAAAATGTGTATTCATAAATATTAAAATGCATACATACATATACTTATGCATTATATTAATAATACAAAATTAAAATGTTATTTTTTAATTTCTAAATTTAATTATAATATATCAATATAAATGATAATTACATAAATTATATTATAGAATTTGCATATATACATATTAATAAATATTATTTGTATATACACTGTATTACACAATCATACAAGAAAATGCGTTTGATTAGAGTTTAAAATCACATATACAAAATTTAAAATTTACATTTTTTTAATTTCTAAGTATAATTTTCTTAGTTATTATTCATATTGTTAGAATTATAGTATATATATGAAATAAGATTAGGAATAATTCAATTTAGTTATGTAAATTTTTCTCTATAAATTTATATAAATATGTACATGATTAGAGATTATATTAATCATACAAAATTTTAATTTTGTATGCTATGATAATAGATACTTGACCAAATATATGAAAATTCAACTATATTATTATATTGTACATTTTAATATGTTTATATTTTTAACTTTTTTTTATTTAAATTCATAATAACAAATTTTTTCCGTGCATAGCACGGGTAAAACACTCGTTGTAGTATCATTTGAGATGAACTATAGTATCAGTTACGGAGATTTACGGGAGCCGTTTCTCCCACTTATTGAAACGACGTCGTTTTGTGACCATGATCCACAGTACAACGACTGTCTTTTAAGTGTTTCATTTTTTAAACTACCTCCCCCCCGAAATTTTTTCTGACTCCACCACAACTTTTTATCCATGCAATTCTCTCTTCTTTCAAAAATAGTCCTACTATCACATTACCTTATAAAAAATTATTTTTTATTAATAAAATAATACTAATAATAATAATATAATAATAAAGAAATATGATATGAAAAAGGGACTTTGCAATTCTAACAGCAAAATTACAAAATTTTCAATTCTAACAGCAAAATTACAAATTTTGCATTTCTGCATTGTCAAAATTGCAAAGCAACAGCAACATGACAATTTTTTTTTTTAAAATGCCAACTAAGATTTGCAAGGGGAGAAATTTCAGTCGTGCGGATGCCGGCCATTTATATTATGGAGCAGGGTGCACAATGCATTGTGCACTCCGTAAGGAGATGAGTTTTGTGTATTTTTGGTAATTATTCTGTGTATTCTAGGCAATCATTCTGTGTATTTTAGGCAACCGTTCAATGTATTTATGTTAGTAACACAAGTTGTGATATGTTTGTGCATTCGAATGTTTAGGAGGATGAGTTTTGTGTATTTTGTGTCAATATTCTGTGTATTATAGGCAACCGCTCTATGTATTCATGTTAATAACACAAGTTGTGATGTGTTTGTGCATTCGAATGTTAGGAGGATGAGCTCTATGTATTTTGTGTTAATATTCTGTGTATCCTAACATTCGAATGCACAAACACATCACAACATGTGTTACTAACATGAATACACATAACAGTTGTCTATAATACACAGAATGATCAATGATTGCGTAGAATACACAGAACGATTGCCTAGAATACACAGAACTCATCTCCTTAGGGGTGCACAATGCATTGTGCACCCTGGTCCAGGTTATAACGATCCGCGGATGCCTTATGCATCATTTTATGCTCTCATGGTGTAATTTTTTTTATATTAATAAAGTAGTTCTAATTTAGGGGAAAATAAAAATTAAAAAAATTAAAAAAAAAACCTTGTCAACTAAAATAATGAAACTTAGGGTGTGTTTGAAAACCCGAAAAATAATTTCATTTTCTGGGTTTCTCGTATTTGAAAGAGCAAGAAAAATTAAAGTCAACAGAAAATCACTCCAGTCAAGGGAAAAATGAGGCTTATTTTCAAGGAAATGACTTCCACAAAAAAATGGCAAAAGTCATTTTCCACAACCTTCACGAGAGCGCAACCAGAGTCTACCAAAGCTTTCTCCTTCTTCTACTTCATCTTCTTCCAGCGGCTTCTTCTTCATCTTCTTCCAGCAGCTTTTTCTTCATCTTCTGTCACCATCTTTCTACCAAGGTATTTTTTTCTCTGTTTTCTTTTTAATGTTTTAAATTTTTTTTTTCATCCGGTGACAGATCTGGCATATCTCAACCACCGGAGACGGTTTTTTATTGTGGGGACGAAAACTCACAACCGAAAACACGCTAGCTGTGCGGAAACCAGACTGGTGTTCGGTGTCCAACTTGGGAAACCAAAGCACTGGTTTCCCAGTGTATTTTATTTTATGTTTTTTTTTTAAAGACTTTTTAGTATGACTTTATTATGGATTGTTAGACTTTATATTATAGATAAATGTTTTAGCAATTTTTGTTTGTAATTGTGGATGGTAAAACTTTAGTTATTTGGATTTGTTATTTTGAATTGAAAGACTTTGGTTGATTATTTTCATATCTTATTAGTTATTTTTTAATTAGATTTAAAATTATTATTATTATTATTATTATTATTATTATTATTATTATAAATTTTATATTATAAACAAAACAATTAAAATGCTTAATTCTATATTCTGCTCATTTTTCGAAAAAATGAACCAAACACAACAAGATAGTTTTCTGGAATGCAACCAAACACTAAAAAAGAAAAATGTTTTCTAAAAAAAATAACTCATTTCCCATAAGTCATTTTCTTGTT
The DNA here is from genome assembly GCF_003576645.1 of Ipomoea triloba. NCBI lineage: Eukaryota > Viridiplantae > Streptophyta > Magnoliopsida > Solanales > Convolvulaceae > Ipomoea > Ipomoea triloba. The sequence goes on along the minus strand of NC_044920.1, from coordinate 6,114,292 downwards.
TTCCAAACACAACCTTAAAATAGCATGAAAATAGGAAAAAAAAATACAGGAAAACATAGAATACTAGACTCAAGAAAAAAAAAAGTGTATTTACAAATATTTTAATATACATAAATATTAATTATTTACTAATTTTTAAGAGACATGTTTTTTAAAATTAGAAAAACAACTAAAACATTTTATGAATTTTTGGTTTATTGAAAAGAAAGGTTTCCAAAACACTAACAGTCCGTTTGGTTCGTTGGAAAATATTTGAAGGAAATTGAATTCAAATTCCATGAAAAACAAATTACTAGGAAAATAGATCCTTCTGTTTGGTTGATGGAAAAGAAATTACTGGGAATATGAATTTCATTGTTTGGTTGGATTTGGAATGGTAAGGTCATCCACATTAATTAACATTGGCACAATGTTTTAGGAACAAAAACTAATTGATGAGTTTTTATACAAATGGGAAGATGAAATTTAAGGGGTGTTTTTCTCCGGCTATTTCACAATTTTGTCAAGTCCCAGTGAGGCCCACCAAATGGCATAGTAACTGTGCCTCATCGCACCCAGGGCGGCGCGTGTAGTGCACCTGTGTAATTAATCAATTTTGATGAGGGTAAATAGTCAAGGACTTAATACTTTCTTCCCAATCTCTTTGGAAAACAAAATACCTATCTCAATCTAAGAATTTGTTTTCCTCCTCTTTTGGGAAGTCAAAATTAATGGAAAACATTTTCAATCCAACCAAACAACATAATAAGTAACTCATTTCCTCAACTTTTTGAAATTTTTTTTCCATGGAATTGATTTTCCATCCAACCAAACATGCCATAAAACACATGGGTTTCCATAGATCATAATATGAAACATTTCTTAAGTGTGTTTGTGTGAATAATGAAATTGAAGCGGTTCCAATAGTGACTAAAATTAAGTTGAACCTTAAAAAATGAAATCATTAACCAAAATTAAGTTGAACCTTAAAAAATGAAATCATTAACCAAAATTAAGTTGAACCTTAAAAAATGAAATCATTAACCAGAGAATCGTTTCAAAACAAATGTAGCACGCATATTTTATGCTAAATCTGATCTGTAATCACTGATCAGTGGGTTGTAATTTGTATCCTTGCATGAATGGGGATAGAGAATGAGTAACTTGGGTATGGGTTTCTAAAGAAACCAGAACATGTTGCCCTGGACAAAATGGGTATACTCTACACAGCATCAAGAGTGGTTGGATCAAAAGAATGCCTATTAAAGGGAGTTTGGTGAACTGGAAGAACTAACATACATAAACTTCATAATTTGTATGTCATCACCATAACTGCTGCTGCTTATTTCATAGCCTGTAACTCTGAGAAGTAATTATAGCTTAAAAATAGGGAATTTCTACCGTGTCAAACAACAAAAACGGCTAACATTGTATGTTATTTAGGGTGTGTTTGGTTTGCATAAGGGAATCGGAATCGGAATTGGAATAAAATACTTATAATAATAATGGATTTTGGTGAAAAGTATTTTGCATGTTTGGTAGTAAGATGGAATTAGAATGATTACCAATATTGATGTTTGATTATATATGACCCTGATTATATATGACCCTATAATGGGAATATAGGTTTTAAAAAACACAAAAATAAAAAATTAAGGCAATTTATCCTAATATAATGACATCCAAAGCACCAATATTACAAAAAATAATCAAAACAAAAATCTAAAAACACTAATCTAAACTTAAAAATCAGATTACCACTAAAATGAAATGATACCCGTTTTTAATTAGGGAATGGAATTTTTAATTGGAGGGGTAATAATCAAATCCATAATTGTGTTTTAAAAAGTTGTCAACCAAACACTAACTATGATTTTGATTCCCATTCCGAGTGTGTGAACCCATGAACCAAACACACCCTTAGATTGCACCAAGTACTGTTAGCATTTCAGGTATATACCATGAAGGGTGCAGAGAAATGGCAGTACAGCTAAAATCTTTTCTACAGAACTGCCTAAAGTTCCAACTAAAAAGATTCATGTTTTACCTGAAATTTAATCAAAAGATATTCAATTTTAATTAACTACAAGAAGTCTACAACAATCTGAAATGAAACAATGGCTGAATTCAAGGTTCCATGCATATGAAACAATGTCTTACTGAAAAGTGAAGTGAAGTGAATCTCACCAACTTTCAACACCACAGATTTCAACGTAAAATAAGTATTGTGTGACTAATCTTTGTGTGGCTGATTAGTCACGCTCGCTGATGGCTGTCAAATGCTCATCAATCTCCTCAGTGGATAACACTCTAAAGGATGGATCTTCTTGCCTCACAACGCCAACCTGGACAGATACAGCAGTTGACATATATCGCAATCAGACAGACAAGAACCCTTTCTTCATTTCCAGGAGGGGAAAGGGGAATGAAAGTACCTCAATCTCACTGGCCTTGAAATCTTCTTGTAGAACAGATTGGAGAGCAGAGATTGCAGTCTACAAAACAACATAGATATATGACAGCCAATTAGGCCATTTTAAAAGATGATGGTTCAGCATTTCCTCCACAGGTGCGAGGAAAATGAGTTTAAAAACATGTTTTTGTTTTGCATTTTCTTTTCACCTGTACAGTTTCTTCATAACTGAAAGCAGGGTCATTTTTCATTTTCTTCTCAAGAAAGTTGATTGCCTCTTGTTCTTTTACTCCAGCACTAGTTGCCTGCAACAATTTTATTTGTTAATACCAGACCAAAATGTGATGTATGCTTAATTTTAACATGCTTAAAAGGAATTCAACTTCATGGAAGAAAACATATTAAAAAAAAAAAAAAGGAGAAAGAAATACGTTTTGCAGATGGATAAAGATTTTAAAAGCTGATTAGAGGATCAATCAGAATCAGTTGAGCTGACAACCAGGATCCAGGTTTGGCAAACAGATACATGGGTTTGGCTCTAACACTAACAGGCATAAAAAAGAATCAAGTAAAGTGAAGAACAGAAATTCAAACACATAAGAGGACATATAGGTTTTCCAAGCACCTTGTGACCAAAAAAATGACCTGCAGGATCACACTTGAAGAGCTGAGGGCCTTTCTCCTCATCTATTCCCAGAACCATTGCAACTGCACATTGCAAAGATGACGAATCAGAATGGGGACCAACATATTGAAGCAGCAAACTATAAATTAATAGATAAGTGTACAAGTGATCCTGGACAAACCTACTCCAAGTGGTCTCATATAAGCATGCTGGGTATAGACCTGTGATTTGTCTGCAATCCTGTTTATGTTGAAAAGCACTTATTATATCTTATTTGAATAAGATTATGCATGTAAACGCAGGGTAGAGATCTCAGATTGTCTGCAATTATGTATATGTTCATTGTCTCATTGACACATACTTATTACCTAATTAAAATACTACTACTGCAATAATTCATCAAAGAGAAGTCAATATCTATAAGAATGATATATAGTTGGCTGCTCATGTAAGCATCCTCATTTTGCATTTAATGACTAGAGAACCATGGCGCCCAGCTAATTACATACTGGCCATGACAGTTATTGTTAATCCAATGAACAGAACAAAAGAATCATTTGAAACAGTTTAGCATACCATCTGGCCAGCACATCCACTGGCATTTCATATCCATATCTAAAGCGGAACTCAGCAGCTTCATTCCTAGCCTGTTGGACCAAGGTCCTAGCATCAGCTGCAAGAATGGATTGGAAACAGTAAGAAAGAGATTCATGTTTTGGTAAAAATTCCAAATCCAGAGACCACCATTGTGCCAATGATGTATGCACATCATGGAAATGTTTTTATACTAAGCAGAAAAGTTACAATGTGCTTCCAGCAAGCACTCCAACTTATTGAGCAAGTTAAAGACAAAAATACCATTGTTAACTTTTTACATGTTTATTTACTCCATGTAAAATAAGTAATTGACAATTAATTAGTTTTGTCCCAATCTTTTAAAAAAGTTCATAAAGGCTGGAAAAGAATGCCACAAAGCTATAACAACAAGAAAAAGGACTTAAGGACTTACACATTGGGAGCATAAATACAAACTCTCCTAATATCAAGGTCTTCCATCATCTAAAATACAAATCATAGAATATATGGTCTATTTCCAATTATTACCAAGAGATTTCAAGACCCTGAGCCTGAAGAAATGCAACAGACCAACCGAAACGAAGGACCATTTGACAACCTATCAAGACATTATGCTCATGATGGATGAATGATACCGCAATGTGATGAACATCCTCCTACACACTAGCATCATCAAGAATGGCACATTCTTTTCCAATTAACAAAATTACAAAACATCCTCTACCGCTCCAACAAGTTCATTGTTTCATTTATTCATTCAAGAACTAAAAGAAACAAACCTGTTATTCCAGTAGCCAACAATCCAAGATACTTGGTTACCGGAAACAGATGGGTTACACTTGTCTGATCCAATAGCTTGTCCTGCTCACAATAATCACATTAAAAATGTAAATCCACAGTCATCAGTGTAAAAATTAATAATTATTAACCTAATCTAATCCTGGATCAATTTGTACAAAATTCAGGAACACTAGAATCACCTAAATTTAATTGTATCTATCATAAATTGTAATTGTCACATATACAGATTTTCCAGCTATTAAAAAACATACTACTCCGTAACAACTAAGCATAAATCCTCAATAGCTAAATGAAACTGATTAAATATAAGAACTTACCGGGACTTTCTTCTGAGTAACCACACATACAGAGTCTTTTCCTCGGACGCCAATGGAGGTGATTCCAGCGGCCTTCACAGCCTTAAACGCGTATTCTGTTCACAAAATAAAAAAAGCCCTACCAATTTTACACCAACAAAAAACAAAGAGAGGAAGAAAAAACCCCAATTTTGGTGGAGCTGAAAGTGAAGTAAATTGCATTACGTGTGAACTTTAGAGTTTTAAAGAGTGAACAAAAATCCTTCTGCTTACCGACTTGAAAGAGACGTCCTTCCGGCGAGAAGATCGTAATATGCCGATCATAGCCGCCGCCGCTTCCTCTACTCATTTTTTATGTTTTGGAAATTCTTCAGAGCTTTGCAGTTGGTTTTCCGATTCAGTGAAAAGACGTACGATGTTATTGATCTATACGAACAGTGAGGGAGAAAGAGAGAAAAAAAGGGGTAGAAGCTTTGTTCCCAAGACACTTCAGAGAAGAAGAAAGGTGAAATTGTTATTTGAACCCCAAACTTAGGTATAAATACAAAAGATGCCCAAACATTTCGTCCTGTTTAACTTTCACCCCTATACTATTTTTTTAAACAGAAACAGAAACATTTAATTAATCAACTCCGAAGAAAGAACATTACAAAGATAGGGGGAGGGTTATCAAACCACTTCGAACAACCAGCATTAAAAACAGACTGAGTTGCAACAGTGTGAGCCGCCCGATTCGCTGATCATTTAACAAACGGTAAAAATACTTGAGAGAAACTACTCAATAAGTTTTTTACATCAGTAATCATTAAATTAAAGTAAGACTCTCCAATATTTAGATCAAGACTCTTAACAACTGAGAGAGAGTCAGTTTCCACGAAAACATTATCCAAATCCATGTCCTTAATCCAGCTGAGAGATTCCCTACCACAACCTCTACTTCTCTTGGTGAGTAGATGCCCCTGCACTGGATGCCCCTTGCAGCAATGAATATGCTCTCATAGTTTCTTAGCACACTACCAAAACCCATAGCTTTATGATCCGTATCGAAATCTGCATCAATATTAAGCTTTAGAAAACCCTTTTGCGTATTGGCCTATTTAACATTGGTCTGACTTTTATCTTCAGGACTAGTATCAGCACAACAAGCTTTCCTCCAATCTTCAAGATATCATGTAGCTTTTCTTATGGTTTTGGAAAGCCTAACAGGGCTTTTGTTCTCCCAAATTTTTACATTATGTTGCCTCCAGACTTCCCAACAAATTAAAATTACGGAGCACACCTTTTCCTTCGACATCCCTTGGAGAATTTGCAAAAACTAGCACCGGAATGATTGTGATGAAGAAACTTGGGGCTGAATTCTCATTAGTCTCCAAACCTCCTTAACATAAGCACAATCGATAAAACTATGCCATATTAATTCATTCTCAACAGTGTAGAGAGGGCAAATATCCTCATAATTCACTCTTCTTTGTTTTAGTAAGTCCCTAGTAAGCAGACAATTGGAACAAACTTGCTAGAAGAAAATCTTGATTTTAGGGGGAACTTTCAACTTCCAAAGAATAGCCCAGTCCTCTTTGTCTTGATGTCTTAATTCTTCATTTAAAACATTATAGAAACTCTTAACTGAGAAGTTCCCAAGATCATCTGGAGCCCAAATGACTTTGTCCTGAGTTTGATGTCTAGCAAGGGAGATTTTCGTAATCAACTCAGCATCTTTGGGGTTGAAAATTTCTCTAATTATTTCTTCATCCCAACTGTTTTCAATACGAACCATCAAAGTGTTAACAGATGCATTTTCCATCAGGAGGGATGGGAAAGAGCTAACACTAGGATTATCCTAATTAGGCAGCCACTTGTCCTTCCAAATTTTGATGCATCTCCCTGTTTCTACTCTCCACCTGCTATGCATTCTTATGATATCCTGAGTTTCCAGCAAGCTCCTTCAAATTAGGGAAGGATTAGAACCACTTTGAGCCTCTAAAAAGTATATGAGGGATAGTATCTAGCCTTATAAATCTTGCTTACCTACGAATTCGGGTTGATGATAAGTCTCCATGCTTGTTTACTGAGCATGTCAATATTAAACTCTCTAAACTTTCGAAACCCCATCCCACCCCACTCCTTAGGGATGTATAAATCATTCCAGGATTTCCAGTGTATACCTTTACCCTCACCTACTCCCCTTCCACCAAAAGGCATTCAAAGTAGTTTCAATCTCCTTAGTTAACTCTTTTGGAAGTAGAAAAACTCACACAGCATAAGAAGGAATTGTTTGGATGACACTCTTAAGGAGGACCTCTCTCCCTGCCCTAGAAAGAAATCTATTATCCAACATTGGATACGTTTCAGGATCTTATCCTTGATAAAGCCAAAAATCTGTCTTATGTTCCTTCCTACAATCATTGGAAGACCAAGGTTATTCTCCTTTCTCCCCATATTCCTCACCCCTAGAATGTTCCCAATTCTCTCCCTAAGATCCTCCTCAACATTAATACTGAAGCACATGGTTTAGGGGTTGCTTAATATTAGAGGCTCTCGGAGGGGGAAGCTTTAAAGAAGATGTATGAGTCATCAGCAAAAAACAAGTGAGACACAGAAGGAGCAAACCTAGCAATAGAAATCCCATGCAATTTCCCCATTCTTACAAACTTGTCAATAGGACTACTAAAGCCCTCAGCAATTAACAAGAAAATGTAAGGAGAAAGATGATCTCCTTGATGGAGACCTATACTAGGAACAATAGGACCTATCTCTTCATTCTGGTTCAAGACAAAATAGACAGCAATGGAAACACAGTGATAAATCATATTAACCCATCTCTCATGAAATCCTAGTTTCAACATAATAGCCCGAAGCAAAGGTCATTCTACTCCATCGTAGGCTTTACTCATATCTAGTTTAAGAGTACCACAACCCACCCTCCCATATCTTTTTCTCTTCAAGTAATGTTGCATCTCATAAGCAATCATAATGTTATCAGTAATGTTGGTCCCAAAAGAGATAAGGTAAAGTCTAGGGGGGGGGGGGGTTGGTGGTGAATAGACTTTAATCCAATTCAAATTGCTAAGCTAAAATCAAAATCAAAACACTTAACAGTTTGTTAGTGTCTTGTACACAGCGGAATAATAAATAATTATGTAGTGCGTGTTTCACGTGTGGATTATGCATGCATAAATAAATAAAGTAAAACAATAAAAGACACAAGAAATTTACAGTGGTTAGAAGGTGGACTTAATTCCAGCAATGATCCTCCGACTATGTTGATTTTCCAAAATTAGTCCCCGACTTTTAATTTGGACAATTTAGGTCCCTTGACTTTCAAATTCTTTCCAATGTTGGTCATTTTGTCAAATTTTGGTTAAATTGAGGTCAAATGAAGGTGTAAAATTGTCCGTTCACTTGTATACTCGTATTTCTTCTGTCCTATACGCTATATATATATATATATATATATATATATATATGAATATAATATCAGTCGAAGAGACATCGATTGAAATTATATGGCTTCGATTGAAACTTCGGCTGAGATTATATTCATATATACAGCGTATAAGACAGGAGAAATACAAGTAATAATAAACTAAATAGGTGAACGGACAATTTTACCACTTCATTTGACCTCAATTTAACCAAAATTTGACTAAAGGACCAACATTGGAAAGAATTTGAAAGTTAGGGGACCTAAATTGTCCAAATTAAAAGTCGGGGACTAATTTTGGAAAATCAACATAGTCGAGGACCATTGCTGGAATTAACTCTTAGAAGGTGTATGTAATCTTCCTACTCCACTTTCTCCTATCTCCAGGAGGAATCCACTATATCCACCACTCCTTGGTTACAAGATACAATTAATTTTCAATATCTAGTGCTTTGATCATCAAGCCCACACTAATCGTGCCCTTTCCGTAACGTAGTGATAAGCGCCAAAAGTAGTCGGGTTTAGGGTCGATTTAAGGACTCAAACGCACTGTTTTTTACACCAATTTGTAATCAATTCATGCATAATAAGCTCGGATGTGATCATTCTTGCAAACTCCACTTTGTGTTGTGTTTTGAAGCTATTCCCGCAGGACAAAACAGGACCCGAGGCCGAAGGAAGGAACAAACGAAGAAACGAAGCAGGCACAGAGGGTCCACGCCTCTCCCACGTGTGGGGCTGGCGTGGAACAGTTCTAGTATGGTTCCACGCCAGGCCTCCACGCGTGGAGCTAGCATGGACGGGACCATTAAGGACAAAATGGGATTTGGCTAATGAAGACTATTTAAGTGAATCCTCAACATTTTCGAGAGGATCCCAATTCTAGTTTAGATCTGATTTCATTTTCTTTCCCCTCCTTAGGGGAATTTCCCCAAAATCCTTAGTTCTAGATTTCTTTAGTTTAGGGAGTAGATCTAGCTAGATTGGAGGAATTGAAGAGAAGATGTAATAGAGTTCTTGCAATACATTGGTATCTCTACTGTACTTTTCTTTTCTTTAATTTCATTACAATTTCCATTTGATTTAATTGTTGTTATCTTTTTCTTTGATTTAATGAATTAGATGATGATTGGATAGTTTAGTTTAGGGGATTGGATGCTCCAACCTAGCTATTGTGATTGATTTGTTGAAATTCTTCTATTGATTGTAGAAATGATGAATTAGGGTTTTAATGTCTTGTGTGGTTGATGCTTATCTTGATTTGCTTATATTTTCGGCCAGGATAGATAATAGAGTTAGAGGAAGTGTGGATTGCGCGATAGCGGATCCACATGAGTCCTAATCGACCACATCCCCGCCCTTAATCCGAGAGGATGAGGCTCGGTAGGAGTGGTAGACCAACTGTTCGATAGAATGCCCCATCCGAATGAGGAATTGGGAGTCTGGAGTGTGACGCCACCCGATGATGGTGCCGTGGGCTCCCTTGATTGAGACCGAGTCACATTGTCTAAAATCCCCTTAGTAGGATCAACCGCAAGAACTAGCTAAGACATCCACTCTCTGGTTCCTTTTCATTGTTTTCCTTAGTCTATCCTTGCTTATCTCTTTCCTTATGATTCTTTTGTTTTTTAGCCATTCATGCAACTCTTGTCTCTTAACCCCCTAAATGCCAACACGTAATTCGACTCCAATTTTTCATCCTTGATAACACGACACTCGGGGAACTTCTTCCTCGTTTTACCACCTACATTCCACTTCACACTAAACTACTCTTTCACGTAGTGCTTTGATCACCAGGCCAACACTAACCATGCCCTAACTAGTGCTTTGATCATCAAGTCCACACTAGTTGCACCAGGATTTCACACTCCTTTGTGACAATCCCCTTTCTACACTCCGGTAAAGAAACCACTTATTTGTAAAACAAGATTTTCTTTTCTTCCAACTTAGAGACTCTTCAGTAGATGCTTCAATGTAGATCAAGTCTCTCTTTGATGAAGTTTAGCACTCTAGATTTTTCACTTGTGTATTTCGAATTTTAGCACTTGTTCGCTTGTAGTATATTGCTTGTGTAACTTCTATGTCTTCAATTGCTTCATATCTTCATCTATTTATAGATATTGAGAGTTTGTCCGTTGGAAAAAGACGCTCCCAATTTGAATCTTTGTCAGCTATATTCATAGCCTTTTTCAGTCTATGAATAGACTTTAATATTTTTAATGTTATGTGAGACATTGAAAATATTTTGGCCATTGAATTGAGCTCCAAGTTCATGCATAATTGATCTTCAATATTGCTTGATGATGTTCACGCCATCTTGGTGAATTAATCTTCAAATACAGCTCCAACCTTGTCCTTTTCTAATACTGCTCCAACCTTGTCCCTTTCTATTTTGGATTAATCACTTTCCAAATATAACTTGAGCTCATAATTAATCCCTTAGGAATTTATATGATTCGGTCATCTCAATTTAATCTAGGGCTGAGATTTTGTGAAATTGCTTTTGTAATTGAATCCCTTGAATTGCATCTCCAAATTAATTTTCTTCTGAAATTGGATTCCTTGTGAAATTCTACTCTTGCAATTCTTCATTCCTTTGGTAAATTTCATCCCAAGGTAATTTCTTATTTCTTCTTATGGAATCTTATTCTATTCCATCCCAAGCTCAATTTCGAAATCTCATAATCTCATCCCATGGTAAATTTTTATCCTTGGTCTTTTCATAATGAGATTGGCTTATTAAACACTCTATCTATACGAATTTTTGGTTAATTAATTATTCTTCAAGATGTAATCCCTTCCTTGATCTTCAAATGGATTTTCAATACAATGCCATCATCCTTCCCATTTTGCATTGCCGTTCTTTTTCTTCTTCTTGTGCATGATGTTCTTTGAGACTTGTCTTCATGACTTTGATATCTTTTATTGGATGGTTTTCGAAATTATCCTTGATTTTCCTTTTTGATCTTAACCACGCCTACCACTATAAAAATAAAACTTGGGGATCTAATACTTTTCAGTACATTTTGGCATATCAAAATCTATTACAATTTATTCCTAACAAGTAATTAATCTCCCGGGAACAAATGCACTTTGGTTAACAGAGACAATGCCATCAAGGATAGGTTTAAGTCTATTTGCAAGAGCCTTGGTACCAATTTTATAAGCCACATTGCAGAGAGTAATTGGCCTGAGGTCAAAAAGACTCTCTGATTTGGGTTTTTTTAGGATAAAAACAATGTGGGTAAGGTTGAGGGATTTAGGAAGAAGGCTGGTTGTAAGAAAATTATTACACAAAGCAACCATACTATCCCCCAGCAATTCCCTAGTAATTTTGGAAGAAACCAGGATTAAGACCGTCAATACCTGGACATTTGTCCATATGCATCCCAAATGTAGCTTCCTGCACTTCCTCCTTAGTAAAAGCTTTCATCAAGTTTCTGTTTAGGGCATCTGACACCTTCCGATTAAGGTTTTGTAGCACTGGAAGTTGATTGCCCGTTGCACTAGTGAATAGGTCATTGAAGTACTCCTTCTTTGATTGGCCCCTGCACTAGTGCCTACATTTGTACCAAAAGGTTTTAGCTCTTTGCTTCCACAGGACACTTTGCTAGTTCAATAACGCAAGGAAATCCTTCTGGGCATGAGAGAAACCAATGATACCTTGCTCGCCCGTTTTGCTTCTAAGGATCTCCATTAATATTCTATTTGCTTTGCTGTGTGGTTGAAGGTTTCGTTGGAAGTCTTTCTCGCACTTCTAGATTGCTGCTCTGCATAATTCAAACCTTGAACAAAGATTAAGTCCCACATAATTCTTCTAGCTGGCATCAACAATCTCCCTGCATCGATCCTCTTTGAACCAACAATTATCAAAATGGAAGTTTTTTCTTCGGCAAACTGTAACGGTGGGACGCGACTATGTCGCCAAGGGAAGATGGTCACTTAGTGGAGCCTCAACAAAATGAGCTCTAGCCTCCCCAAACATAGATAACCAGCCTTCATTAACTAGAATACGATCCATCTTTTGTCTAATCCACTATGCGATTCCCTTACCACATTCCCAAGTAAACTGATAGCCATCAAAATCAAGATTCCTCAACCTACTTTGATCCACCGCTTCCCTAAAACCTTGAATAAGCCACCTAGGGTGAGTTCTGTTGCCAATCTTCTCATATGGTTGGAAAAGGTCATTAAAATCCCCCATGGTGATCCAAGGGAGCTCGTTGTTGCTGGAAAGATTTTTTAGGAAATTCCATGAATGTTTTTGTCGATACCTCTCTGGACAGTTGTAGAAATCGGTAAAACACCAAACAATATGAGGGTTGTCTAGCGTCACCATAGTATCAACATGGTTAGGAGAATAACCCGCGATAGAAATTTCAGCCTCTTTGTTCCAAAGTAAAGCAAGACCTTCACTTAGGCCCACACTATCAACAATGAACATATAGTCAAAGCCCAATTTGATTCTGATCCACTCCATTTTATTTGCTCCAAGTTATCTTTCCATAAGAAAAAAGTAATAAAGGCCTCTTGGTTGGACTAGGTCCAAAAGAACTTGAACTGTCATAGGGTTGCCAAGCACATGGCAGTTCCACGATATTAAACTCATTATGATAGGCGAGTCTGCAAAGCAGGTCCCACCTCTAGCACGTTTTTTGACCCGTCCAAAATCATATCAACAATATTTGGGTCCTCAAAATGGGCTTCAGAAGGCCCACCATCTTCCTCTTTTTTTTTTTTTTTTGCTCTTGGGCTGTGTAATTAAATGTGGGGCTGCAAGGCCCATTACCTTCCCCCGAGTCACTCTTTTGAAGAATATTCCAGACTGAGACGTGGTTCGTAAATAAATGCTGAGCGACCTCAATGCTTTGTCCACGAGTTAAATCTTCTACAACTTTCATTAAATGCTCTTGCGCTATAATGTTTGACTTACTTATATCCTCCTTGAATTGATTCATGTCAATCTCTCTTGCCCCCACATTAGTGGAGTTGCTGCCACGTTCCATAGGCCTTTTTGACACATTCCTTTGTTGCGAAAGGTTTTGTTGATAGGCGACTACTTGACCTGAAATTGTGTTACTCTTTTCCTCATCTGGACGTCTCCTCAGTAATTTGAATAACAGTCAATGTTGGCCCATCGTCGATAAAGGTCTCAGGCTAACCGCTCTCATCTCCGCCCCATATGGTCTTTCTGGCAATGCTGAAGAATATTAAAACCATTTGTGACAGTCACTAGTACAAAAAGGGCCATAAATATAAGACTATTTGCGTCCGGAGTTGAAACACCGGACGCCTAAAGTGACGCGGTGACATTTTCGTAATTAAAAATTCACTATTTAATTTTTTTTAATTTTTATTTTTTTTACGAACTAGCATCTGCGTCCAAAGTTCTAACTTCGGACGCAGATGATTAATTCGTCAAACCATCTGCGTCCGAAGTAGGAATTTCGGACTTAGAAAATTAACCCATTTACGAACGCTTCATTATATCTTCCCACCCATCTGCCTTCTTCCTCCCATTTTTGAACCCATTTGCACGCACCAAACCACCCTCTCCCGTCAACCACCATCTGCTGCTGCCGCCGCCGAACAGATCTGCCTCTTCTCGCTGCCAACACCGCCGAACAGATCCAGCCTCTCCTCGCCGCCGCCACCGCCGGACAGATCCATCCTCTCATCGCCGGTCTCTCTCCTCGTCGCCAACGCCGAACGGATCCAGCCTCTCCTTGCCATAGCCGAACAGATCCAACCTCTCCTTGTTGTCGCCGCCGGTCGCCCTCGGCGCAACTTCTCGCCGCTGGTCGTTCAGTTCAGGTACGTATATGATACTCCGTATTAAATTTATTTATTAAATTTATTTTATTTATTTGTTTTATATTTTTGAAATATTTGTTATTGTTTATTATAATTTTGATTAATTGTGTATTATTGTATATTTTAGGTATTAATGTTGTGATAGTTTAATAAAAAAAAAGTTGTTTATTATGTATATTTATACTTGGCTGCCGTATGTTTGATGAAGCCTAGTTGAAGGCTTGAAGTATGGAAGCTGTTTGGAAGTACTTATAGTGCATTGTGCATCGAGCCGTATGTTTGATGAAGCCTAGTTGAAGGCTTGAAGTATGGAAGCTGTTTGGAAGTACTTATAGTGCATTGTGCATCGAGTCATAAGTTTTCTAAAACTTCTGGGCTCCTGGCTTATTGCTTCCAGGGCCGTTTTTTAGATTTTTGGGCCCCAGTTCTTATAAATAAATGAGGCCCCTACCAAAAGTGTAATTTTTAAAACCAATATAATAAGCTAGGGCAGTAAGATTCGAACCTTTGATCTTAACTAAGAAATACAATAATCTTGCATTTTTACCATTACTCTATTTAGAATCTTTTGATATTGATTGCAAACTTTTTATTTTTTAATGTCTTAACTAGCTAGGTAAAATTAAATATTGGGCCCTCTAAAATTTGGGGCCCTGTGCTGTAGCCCAGCTTGCACAGCCCAAAATCCGGCCTTGATTGCTTCCTTCAGGATTATAATGAAGATGGAGAGCTTTCCCTAGCTGAGTTCTCTGATTTAATTTATGCATTCGGCAATCAATTGGCTGTTGAAAAGGTTTATATTTGACTATTATCTGTGTAGCTTTAATAAGCTTTGTCAGTAAACATATGCAGGGATGCAGTGCTCTAAAATTCAAAATTAAATACCACACAAGTTTTGTTGATTAAGATATGATCTAATTATTAATTCATTCTGCTCTTATATATATGCATATCAGAAAGAGGAGCTATTTAGACAAGCTGACAAGAATGGAGATGGTGTAGTAAGCTTGGATGAGTTGGCTATGCTTTTGACTGCACATCAACGAAAGAAAGGGCAAAATTTTGTAATCTTGGGGTATTTTTATGCTACTAATACCTTGCATATTTTATAAGATTAAGACAGAAGGATTTCAAAACTGTTGCATGTTCTTTGCCTAGAAAGTAGAAACATTCATTTACCATGCTGCTAATTGGATCATGATGCATGAACATCCATTTACCATTTTGGAAGAAATAGGATTCAACCTCATGATGAAACAAGGATGGCCTGAGTGGAAAAAAAATTAGTAGAAATACAATCAAATCGGATTGTTTGAAGGTTTATGAGATTGAAAAGAAGAAGTTGAAGAACAATCTTGAAAGTGTTAGTAAAGTATGTTTGACAACAGATTGTTGGAAATCAAAAAATCAAAAGATTGAGTATACAGTTGTCACTGGACACTAGATTGATTCTTCTTGGAGGTTGCAGAAGAGAGTTTTAAGTTTCATTAACATTCCACCACCGAGGGGAGGTTTTCAGCTTTCTTTTTTTTTTTCGAGGAAATGTAAATGTATATTCTCGAGGGAACGAGGCATGCCCCGACCCGGATCAAAACATCTAGTACATGCTGTACATTGTTACAACCAAAACAGTGGCAAAGCCAACTAAGAAAAACAAGATGGAGGAGGATTAATCCTATGCTCGAATAGGTGGAGGCCATTTCGTGGAAGCGAATTGGCATGTCCAACCCATTGAGATCCTCTCCATATAAGTAAAACTGAAAAAATGGTCCAAATCAATGGGGGGACCAAAACACAATACAGCAAAACAATGAAACTTGTCCACATTATGTAATGGGATAAAGGTAGAAGATGACTCGGTACACGTCTTTGGCAATGTCATTCACAAGGCCATCGATGGGCAACCGATCTTCATCGTGGTGAACTCTATTTCAGTTTCTCCATAAGTGATAAATAGTGCAAATAAGAGCAATGGTAATTGCCTTCGAACGCAAGCGTGCTCCTCCGTGCAATCTGTTGATCCACTTGATTGAGCTCTTGATTGCATTCGTGCATTTGTGAAACCCAAAATGCATCCGGACTTGATTCCAAACTTGTAAGGAAAAGGGGCATTTAAAGAAAAGGTGTTGAGCCGTTTCTTTATCACCCACACACATTGAACAGTCGGTATTGATGTCTAGGAAAGCAAGTCTATCCTTTGTTGGTAGCCTTTGATGAACGGCAAGCCATGTGATAAATGAAAATTTGCGGGGAATGTAAGATCTCCATACAAATCTCCATGCAAAAGCTGGTTGAGATTTCTCTCGAAGAAGGTCATAGATCTGTGAAACCTGAAACTTGCTGTTGTTCACAGAGTTATGAAGGAATTCCTTTGCATTTTGCAATCCTCCCTTGGCCAGTGAGATCTTGTCTCGGGCTTCAAGAATCTTCTTGAATAACGCAGAGTCCCTCTTATTTGGGCAGAAATCCCAAACATCACTACCATTTAGATAGACAGAATTTACCCAACGGATCCAAAGCGAGTCCCTCTTGGAGTGTATGTCCCACAAAACCTTTGCGAAGAAGGATGTGTTCCAAACTTTAAAATCATGGATGACAAGCCCTCCTTCTTCCTTTGGAAAGCAAATCTTATCCCAAGTGATTAGGGAGACTCTCCGTCCCCAAAGAAATTTTCCACAAAGAAATGCTACATGATCAATCACATTAGTAGGAAGGGGAAAATTTTGAATCCAAAAACTAATAGTACCTTGGATTACTGAAATTATGAGCTCAAGTCGTCCAGCGTATGACAAGGTGCATCCCTTCCATTTTTCGATTAACCGAGTGATTGCTGTAATGAGGGGGGAAAATTGAGCAACTTTGAGCCTCTGCCCATCAAGAGGAATGCCCAGGTACTTTACCGGGAGTTGGCCTTTTGGTATTCCTGAAAAATCCAATCTATTATCCCGGATCCCTGCTACAAAGATGTTAGATTTTTCAATGCTAACAGTTAACCCCGAAGTTTCTTCCAACTCCTTTAGAGCATTAAGGAGGATGGTGACCGATGCTGGATTTCCTTTTGAGAAAAGCATTAAATCATCTGCAAAGGCGAGGTGTGTAATACCCAACTGGGAGCATTTCGGATGATATGTGAAAAGTGGGCTTTGAGCCTTAGTTTTGAGTACCCGTGAGAAGTACTCAATGCAGATGGTAAAGATGAGAGGGGATATTGGATCCCCCTGTCGTAGGCCTCTTTTCCCATCAAAATGTCCATAAAGGCAGCCATTAACTGAAATTGAGAATGATGTTGAGCTTACACATTCCATGATCCAATCAATGAATTTTGTTGGAAAGCAAAGACCCTCCAACGCCTCCTTAATGAAATCCCAATCAATGGTGTCATATGCCTTTTTGAGATCAACTTTAATCATACATCTTGGAGAAATCCTCTTCCTAGAGTAGCCACGAATTAATTCTTGCGCAAGGAAAATGTTGTCTGACATATTCCTTCCTCCCACAAAGGCCCCTTGAGCTGGATCAATGATAGATGGTAACACATCACTCAATCTCTTTGCAAGGACTTTCGCAATGATTTTATAAAAAACATTGCAGCAAGAGATTGGTCTAAAATCCCCCACAAATTGGGCTTGTAACTTCTTGGGAATCAATGCAACAACTGTATGATTCAATTGCTTGAGCAGAATGCCAGTTTTGAAGAATTCCATGACGGCACCGATTATTTCTTCCTTGAGAAATCTCCAATTTTTCTTGAAAAACGCTGATGAATATCCATCTGGCCCTGGTGATTTTTCATCATTAATATCAAATAAGGCCTCTTTGATTTCTGTTTCTGAAATAGGTGCCTCAAGTAAAGAATGATGATCATTATTTAAACTCGGTCCATTTAGGAAAAAATCCCGGTCACAGCTTCTACAGTCCCTTGCCTGTCCAAACAGCTGCTGGAAATGATTGACAAATAGGGCACCAACTTGGTCAATTGATGTCGTTGGCTCACCATTATGATCAAGAACAAAATTGATTGCCCCGTCCCGATGTTTCTTACGAATCAAGTCATGAAAATACTTGGAACCTTTGTCGGCATGAAGTAAGTGTTTGGTTTTTAGCTTTTGACAGAAATATAAACGTTCTGCCTCAGCCAAAAAACAAGCATGCTCCCTTAGATTCTTGAGTCTTTCACGATCCTCATCTCGGGCAGATTCAACTTCAAAATTCTGGATGAAAGCTTGGAATTCCTCATTTGCTCTCTTGGCCTTTTCAGAGATGTGTCCGAATTCCAACTTGTTCAACTCTCTAAGGGGCCTTTTGAATGCCTTCAATCTTATAGCAAGGATATATTGCTTGGATCCCCTAACGATACTGCCCCATCGTTCCTCCAATATAGATTGAAAGTTGGGGTGAGTGATCCACATGTTAAGGAATTTGAACGGCCTATTCCCACCACAGGAATTGTTAAAAAGCTTAACAACCATTGGGCAATGATCTGAAATGCAATCAAACTTTAAGAATTCCACAAAACAAGCAAGGCCCGAATTAAGCCATGGTATGTTAATGAGGATGCGATCCAATTTTGCTTTTACCCGCCCATTTGTCCAAGTGAACAGATTACCAGAACTGGGTGCATCGGTTAGATTGAGGTGTGCACAGCATTCCACAAAATCTCTACTCATATAACTTGTCGGGATTTGTCCTCCTCGCTTCTCTTCTGGGTCTTTCACCACATTAAAGTCTCCCCCAATCATCCAAGGAACTGATTGAAGAGGTCCAAAGGAGATGAGTTTCTCCCATAACAATCTTCTTTCCACTACGGAATAGAGTCCATAAACTGCAGAACACAAAAAGTTCTTATTTGTTATCTTACACCGAAGAGAACAATGAATAACCTGTGGAGACACATCAAGGACGGAACAGTCCACTTTAGAGGGATTCCAAGCGAGAATGATCCTTCCTCTCTGAATAATATTGAAGTCCACAAAGCAATGCCAATTGCTAAAATGCGTTTGAAATAAAAGATCCACTTTATGGGGTGGAAGTTTGGTTTCAAGAAGTCCAAAAAACGAAATATGATGTTGCCTTACAAACTTGGCAACCCTTCCCATTTTGAGAGCCTTATTAAGCCCTCTTATGTTCCAAAATGCGAGGATCATTTGGAACCCGAGGTGGGTTGCCGTCTACCACCGCCACGGGCCAATGGTTTACCCCCCACTGGCAGGGAAACAAAACAATTTCCAGCACGGCTACCTCCAGCTGTACCTTTTGGAGGGGATAGTAGTGCATTTTTAAAACTTGTCTTTGGTCCTGCTTTTGCCTTGCTCCTTGTACTCATCCCACTGGTACTCGGATCTGGAGCATTGGGTTGCTTGCTTCTATCATTTGGTTGTTCTACTTGTTCTGCATCTAAAGATTCAGTCCCATCTAAAGAGGAAGTACCATCTCGTTCCTTGCCCTCACCTGTCACGGATTGGGTATCCTCTTCGGTTTGTTTTGCAGCCTCATCTGATGAGGCATTATCTGGCCTTTGATCCTCAATCTCTGGAATAGAATCGATATTAGACGGTAAAACAGAGCACGTCTCTAGTGCCTCCATTGCCTCAGGACAAGACTCGGGATGCATTGATTGGCAAGGTAAATCGGTGCAAGGATTAGGAGCGTCATTTGTTTGGGGGCACGGCTCCTGGATATTAGTATGGTATTCCGAAGCAGCGCCTAGTGAATCTTGTCCCTTATTGACGGAGTTGTTCGGCCTTGATGCCTTGGTTGCAACCCATTTTGCAGCTTTGCCCTTTTTGTTTCTCTTTTTAGTCCAAGGCTTTTTTCCGGTGCAATCATCCATAAGGTGATCATTGCTTTTGCACTTGGTGCAATAACATGGATTGAGTTCAAAGGTGACTTTCTGCCTAAAAGAATCCCCATTTGGCATATTCACCACAACAGAATCTGGAACACGTTTTGATGTATCAACATCAATAAGAATCCTAGCAAATTCATCTCTGCCCATGCGTTGCTCTCGAGTCTTTTCATCCGCACATATCGGAATGCCAATACATGAGGCAATTTTTCCTAATGCTGTAGGGGACCAGCATTCAATGGGGAGAAAAGGAAATCTGACCCATATAGGTAAAATGCTAAAATCTTCATTTTCCAGTCTGAACTTTTCCGGAAGTGATTTAAGAAAGAGTCTTTTCCCAAACAAGAAATAAGGCCCATCTTTAAGTATTGCACTTCGGTCCTCTTCTGATTGGAAACGGAAAAGAACATGACCATTAGGTCGGGTGAAAAATTTGCATTCAACCTTCCATTCCTTAACCAAGGTTTGGATTGCATGAATTCCTGGGAATCTTCCTACAAAACAGCCGAGAAGAGCAAATCCCCACTGTTCTTTTATGGTCAGAATCTCATTCAATTCAAGTTGTGCACAACCGTTGATCGGTGGGAAATATTTTAGTGTTGCTGATGCACCAACTGTATCCTTGTTTATCTTGAATAAATCAGACCATAAGTCTTTTTTTCCTGCCCCTTGTCTTGATTCTCCTCCATTCTCATTCAGGTATGCAGTGGAGAATGTGTCTGTGGACCCCAGAGATCTAGAGCAAGTCTCTTCAGATGATGTCTCTTTTGTTTTCATTATGGAATACAAAAGTGGAACAAAAGCTGATGATTGCACAGGAAAAGTAACTACTCACTGCCCCACAACAATAAAATTCAGGCAAAGGCTGTCAACTTTCCCTCTTGAACTTGAAATTTGAAATTTGAAAAATTTCAGATTCAAATTTTTTAGGGGGAAAAAAAATCCGGCCACCGGAAATTAACCTTGTCGGAAAAGTTGCAGGAGAAAGTATGGAGCAAGCCCCCACACTTCGAAATCAGTACACTGTTCGGCCTTCCGATGGTTGGCCGGACCAGCAAGAAAATCAGCCGTGCTATGACTCAGCTGATAGAACTTTGCCGGAAATGGCAGAACACAGTCCACCAACAACAGAAAAAATGGCCGTGCTAGACTCAGCCAGAAGAGGTGGTATCTTTACCTTGAGAACAGTCAGTCGTCGTCCTCAGGCCCAGGGACCTCTGCGACCGTCCGCTGTCCAAAATACCCACCGCGCCTTCTGCTAGCTGTCCTCAAAGCCAACGACCTTTGCAAAGTTTGTCGGAAAAGAACGTGTATAGATGGCGTTTCGTCCTGTTGTATTTCCGGAACAGCAGTTCGAACTTGCTGGCCGGAGTTGCACACAGCTTCAGAAACTTCCTCAGAAACACGCCCAAAACTCGCAAAAACAAACCAGTTTTCTGCTGGTTGAAGGATAATCCATTGGAACACCAGAGGTTTTCTGGTCGGAAACAGAATTGTAGAGAAAAAAGAGACTAAGGAAGAGGTGGAAATCTAAAGAGAAGGGAGAGAACCCTTTCCTAGAGAGAGAAGCAACTCCAACCACACTACTTGGATGCATGAAAGAGTGGGGCATTGAAAAGAAAGTGTTTACAATTACAGTTGATAATGCTTCAAGTAATGATTCTGCTATTCGGTACATGAAGGATACACTACAAAGGTCAAGAAGTTTGGTATGTGGGGGGGCATTTTTTCCATGTTCGTTGTTGTGCACACATCATGAACCTGTGTGTTCAAGATGGATTAGATAAGATTCAGCATGTCATTAGTGATCTTAGAGATAGTGTGGAATATGTGAACCAGTCGGAGGCAAGATGTATACAATTTGCTAACTGCGTGCAACAATTGCAATTGAAAGATAGGAAATTGATTCGTGATTGTAAAAATAGATGAAACTCGACTTTTGAGATGTTAAGTTGTGCACTCAAGTTTAAAGAAGCTTTTAAAATGCTAAAAGATCGTGATCCATTCTTTGACAATTGTCCGTTGGAAGATGATTGGGACAAGGTTGCCAATGTTTGCTCAATTTTAGAGGCTTTTTGGACAGCTACTCACATTATTTCAGGTTTGTTTGTTTTAAGTTTTTTTTTTTAAAAACAAATTTGGTTAATGTTGTGACTTGTGAGTATGTGAATTTAAATTTGTTTTAGGTTATGAGTACCTTACTTCAAATTTGTTCCTTCAAGAAGTTCAAAAAATCAAAGCAACATTGGATAGTCATGTAGATGATGAAGATGACTTTATTATGGATTTGATTAAGAGAATGAAGATGAAGTTTGATAAATATTGGGGAGAGTGCAATTTGTTAATGACTATAGGTGCTGTCTTTGATCCAACAAAGAAAATGCTTGCACTTGAATTATGTTTCCCTAGACTTTATTCTGATCAAGAAGCTAGGGAGAATATAGCAAAAGTGAAGGAGATCATCAATACTCTTTATGAAGAGTATGTTGTTGAATCAATGAACAAACATTCTGAAAATCCAAGTTCTTCTAGCACTTTTACAAGCCAAGTCAGTCACCCAAGGTCTGTATATGCTTGGGAATATTTTGATGCATTTTGTGCACAAGTTGAAACTTCAGTGCCTAAAAAATCAGAGTTGGTAGACTATCTAGAAAAGGGGCGTCTTAAGACTATTGAAGTTCCTAGCAACTTTTGTTGTTTAGACTGTGGAAGATGAATAGATTGCAGTATCCAATATTGTCAACAATGGCAGTAGATATTTTAGCTATACCTGTTAGCACTGTTGCTTCAGAAGCAACATTTAGTGCTGGGACAAGGGTAATTGATTCGTATCATGCATCTTTGTTGCCTGAAACAGCACAAGCTGAAACATATACACGGAGTTACCAAAAGTAAAGTAAGTTAACTTTTATGCTAAATGATACATTATCTTTTTAAAACATTTATGTAATTATACATTTATTTATCTTTTTTTTTTAGAAAGAAAAATCATATCAAGAAATATTTCTTCCGGCATCCAACCCATGAAAGTAAGTTACTAAGTTACACTTGATTAATTTAATATTTCTGACTTATTTAAAATATTTGTTTAATTATACACTTATTTATTTTTTATTTTTTTATCTAATATTATTCATATTTTTTGCAATTTGAACAAAACTTTCTTGTTTGGAAATTTGAAATTTGAACGGCTTACCCCGGAAGAAATATCTATGTAGAAGGAATCAAGGACCGCTAAAATGTGATGAGCACAAATGATGAGTGTAAAAGAGGGTGTAATGTCGTTCCGCTGAGGATTGGGGCTATGGCACGAAATTGTATGAATTACTAGGCACTAGAGTATATGAATTTATAGAATCCAAGCAACTAAAACTGAAAGATGAAGATTAAAAGGAAACAATTGATTAAGGAGAAAACTATATGAATAGGGAATGGGCCAGATTAGGGGATTGTAATCTTGATGTCCCAATCAACTCAGGATTAGGGAAAGAATAATTAACCAAGGAATATATGGGCAATGCACAAAAAAATTCTACTCAGCTACTTTCGTAATCAATAAGAGAATTAGGCTAAAATTGCCCCACTGTCGTGATGCATCAATCATAACCTTAAACACCTAAGCATTGTAAGCCCCCAATATAACTCTACTTTCATAGCAGGAAAATTAGGTTGAGATTGGTAAGGCTCGAGGTTTTCATCCAACTGTCGTTGTAATGAATCCCTCTTCTAGACTAGCAATTAATTCTGGCCACAAACCAATAACTAGTGCAAAGAAATCCCCAAATCAACATAAACCCTAGGTAAAAGATTCAATCCCTTTATGCAATTAATCATAAATCGAACATCAAGATTAACAATGGACCCCTAATCCAAACCCATAAACGAACTACTCCCGCATGATGGGAGTAAACAAAGCAAAGCAATAAATAACCTTAAACATTGCAAGAAAGTAATAAAGGAATAAGAGAACTTAATTGATAAAGAACAAATCCAATCTTCAATCTTTGATTCCAATCTTGAAATTAACTAATCTAATGTGAAACTGATCTAAACTATGCTAGGGAAATATAAACTAAAAGCTAGGGTTCAGAACTCTGTAAGGGAACCTCAGAATATATAGGAGATAGATGGGCCTTGGGCCCATGAGGCAACTTCTAATTCTTTTCCAAGTCTTATTCTTGTTTCCTATTCTTCCTGGGTAATTTCCTTTTCTTCCAAAACTTGTCCAAAATGTTCCAAAACTCTTCCTTTGCTGCTCCTTGTGAATAATTCAACTCTTGAGAAAATATAACACACAAACAATTCTCAATTTCATTAGGATAAAGAAAATAAGCACCAAAACAACTAAAATAAGGGGTGAATTATTGTACAAAATAGTAGATATCAACTCCCCCACACTAGATAATCCACCTTCCAAACACTGCAACTGATCACACTTCCTTCCTGCACAACCAATCATACCACCAACCATCTCATACAACCTAACCTGCTTCAAGAATCATCTCAGAATCACAAGTGAGTTCCCCTCTCAGGCCAATAACCGAGCACCCGAATTAAGGTAGATTAAAACCCTGTATGCACATGTACTCAGTTGAGATTATGCAAGACTTGGCTTAAGATGAACTCCCATAGACATGCCCTTCATACTCACATAGATCACTTTAAAACTGCATGCTAAGATCAAGTAGGTCTTTATTCGGCTTGTAATGAGGCTAAGGGTGAGTGGCTAACAAAGAAGGGGTATGGAAAAATGAACAAAGGAGAGAATTTCACACCTATTCACAACTTAATCTAGAAGAGATACTACAAGTATGGACAATGGAGCAAACTACAATTGAGAACATAAGAACACTCTAAAACCGTGGGGTTGGACACAACTTTTCTAGCAACATGAACCATATGCACTTTTATTCATCATCTTTTTTTTTCTTTTCTTTCACAAACTTTTCATCACTTCCAAACTTTTTCTCAAATAACAATTTTTTCTTTTCTTCTTTTTTTTTTTCTTTCAATCTTTTTTTCCTTTGTTTTTTCTTTTTCTACCATCAAACAACTTTCTTTTCTTCAATACAAAACAACCAACTAAATCCTTTCACCAAAGCCCCACACTAGGACAAAGATATCAAGAGTAGTTTTGACAAAAATAAGCTCCAAAAAGAAATCTCTTCTAAATTAAAGAACAAATGCTACATTCTCTCTACGGGTGGATGGAAATATATGGCTAAAGGCTAAGGGTTAAATAACATGGGTAAACAAGAAAAACAATAACAAAGACGGGTGAAGTGCTTAGCACTTATTAAACAAAAACAAGGCTCAAAAGGGGACAACTAGGGAAAATAATTATAATAAATGGTAGGTTTAAAGGCTTGGGCTAACAACAATGGCCTAAATCACTTCAAAGCATGCAAATTATAGACTTCACTATGAGAGCACTGAGACAAGCTATGACAAGACAAATATCACCGGAATCCCACATAAGCCTTCACTAGCAATGCATAACACACAGGGGAAACATTTAGGTTAGACGTTAACCCAACTATTGGCAAGAGACTGAATTAAACACAAGCTCAACTTTGAGTCATCCCTGACAAGCTAGGCTGCACAAGAACCACCAAATCAAACCACCAACCAACAGAGAGAAAAGTGGTCACAGCCACAACACAAGGAAAATAGACTATCCACAGTATTGCACATTGAGTCATTCAAGCAAAGTTCACCAAAAATTTTATTTTCAAACCAGAAATAGCACCCCCCACACTAAAACTTGGACATCGTCCTCGATGGACAAACAATGAAGCACAAGTTATACTCTCTACCCTTTCGGGCGAGGGAAATCGCCCCAAGTTATACTCTCTACCCTTCACCCTTCTCTCTCTCCCACTTATCTTGCAAGCTTCACTTTGGCCCCTCTAGCGATCCGACTTCTATATCTATTTCATTCAAATCATCTAGCGCCGAGCACTTCTCCCCGGCCTATGCTCCCACCGTCACGAGTGGGAAGCAAATCTTTCTGAATAGCGAGGTCGTGCAGCAACATACTTGCCTCTTAACCCATGTCGAGATTGAGGAAATTTCTTCTCTCCTCTCTGGCCACTTTGCTTCAACACTTGTCGGTCTTTAGGGAATGTCATAGACCGGACTAAAGAGGATTGGCTCGGGCTTCATTGGCGTTCCCGTTATCCCCTTTTCTCCTCAATTTTCTCAAACATTACGAGGCCCTCCCTTGGTAGATTAGCCCGAACGCCCATTAGATTCTTGCCTGCTTCCCGCAAATCTATGCTCAGCATGGTCTCCCATGTACCATCGAGCTCTTCAACTACATTTTTTCTGTCTGGGCCCTCCCGTCCAGGCACGACGAAGGGTTCCTTATTATATAGTCATGGGGGGTACCATTGCAGCCTTATAAACTTCCCATACAATAACAAGGGATGGAAGGATCAAATTTTCCCGATCAAGTACATATGGATGATGCTCGTCCCTCGAGTTTGGTCGGCGCAATTCACCAAGCACGTTTACCTGGCCAAAACCCGAGCTCTCAACAATGCTTCGACGAAGATCTCCTCGAAATTCTACAACTACTGCATATTCCGAACCCCCAAGGAATATGCTGCCGCATAGCTTCAAGTTCTAAAGACCTGGAGCATAAATACGTACTCAAGCCCGCGCCGGTTAAGATCGCAGTCCCAACACCTGTCTCGAGTCTCAACAATGAAGGTTTACCGTCATTTGCGAAAGAAATTCCAACTTAATCTTTAACGGTCTTTGAGTTCTTGGTTGCTTGTTTTGCAAGTATGGTCATCGACAAAGGATTTACCACTACCCCAACTGCTTCTCGCCAGCCCCGAGGCAAGGTTACCCTTAGGGCAAAAAAGGTCGACTCTATCGCGGTCTCCTCCACCAGGCAGGTTATCTTGACCGCTTTACCCCTCAGTGCCGCACAAATCGTGGGATCGGACCTTGACCTACAGATCACTCGGGCCTATAGCAAAATGGGCAAAGATCAAGTTGGGAGTCAAACATTGAGGAGGTCGCTCATCTAAAGCGACACATGTGGTTTACCCACTAGGGTTGACCTTAGTGATGACACCCTTAGGAGCAGTGTTACAAAAATCGCTAGGCGCCTTCTAGGCGCCTGGGGGGCGCCTAGGTTTTTTTTTTTTTTTTTTTTATAATTTAAAAAAAAATTTAAAAAAAAATTTAAGTGTTAATAATTGTAAAGTGTTTAATATTGTAAGTCTTTACACTTTAATAGTTAAATATTTAATACTTATTATTTTATTAAGTTATTAGTTATTATTTATTAATTATTAGTGCATTACTTATTAGTTTAATTTAGTTATTACTTATTATTTTATTAAGTTATTACTTATTATTAGACTATTACAACATGTTTGGTTCACGGAATGAATTCAGAGGGAATAGGAATACTATTTCACAGGGAATGGAATAGGTAAGGAATAGGACATGAATTGTATTCTGTTGTTTGGTTCACTGAAGGAATAGACTTTAGGAATTGTATTCCAATGTTTGGTTGGTTAAAGTAATAGAAATGAAATAGGTTTTAAAGACATAAATATCCTTATACAAAATAATAATAACAATAATCATAATAATAATCATAATCATTATTATTATTATTTTGAATAATCATCATTATTACATTTTTATTATTATTATTATTATTATTATTATATTTATAATAATAATAATAATAATAATAATAATAATAATAATATATTTGTTAGAGAGATACATGGAGGTTGAGAGATTCACTCCTGGCCTAAGATTTTTGAGTTTGAATATGTGGTTAACATCTTTCATTTTTCTATATAAATAGCTTAAGTTTTTCTATATTTATTTTTCTATACAATTATATATTTTCACTGATAGTTCTCCCTGATTAACACACACACAAATATATATATATATATATATATATATATATATATATATATATATATATATATATATATATATATATAAAAGAATTATAATATAATATAAAAGGGCAATCTCGATATTATAGTATAAAAGCTATTTCCAAGTGGGAATAGCTAATACTAGGGGGTCCCCTAGGAATGGCTATTCCCCTTACAAAGGAATAGCTCATTCCCGGGAATGTTATTCCTAGGAATAGAATGACGAACCAAATAGTGGAATAGGTATATTCCCGGGAATGGTATTCCATTCGCGACCTATTCCACGAACCAAACACGCTGTTAGAGTATTAGTTAATAAATTATAATATTAATAGTTTAAATGTTTTAGATTTATAATTTTTTTTAATAAATAGATTAAAAAAAAAAAAAAAAAAAAA
>NC_044920.1:6070411-6086167 GCF_003576645.1 Ipomoea triloba | reverse complement strand
TAAAAAAAAAAAAAAAAAAAAACAGCCGGCCGGCCTAGGCGCCGCCTAGTCGGCCGACGGCCTAGGCGGCCCAGGCGGGCTAGGCGCCGCCTAGTCGGTCGGCTAGGCGCCCGGCTGCGGAGGAGGCCGATTTCGGCCTTCCTCGACGCGGCCGGGCGCCACCTAGCGCCTAGGCGCGATTTTTGCAACACTGCTTAGGAGTGGGGAGGACAAACAATCGCCCTATTGGAAAGGATTTGCAACATGGTTATGACCAGGGAGAGCATCATGGACTGGTCGACTGACTAGGTTAGCGAATAAATAGCTCAAGATATACTCTAGGTATGTTTTGTGTCATTTCCCCTACTCTTGACCTACTTCGCTTTACACACTATTCTTTCCCGACTAACTAAAAATGTTTGCAGTTGGCTCACACTACCACGAACCTCTTTTGCCGAGCGAAAGTCATCGAGAACGTCATGAAAAAGGAGGTCGAGCCTCTGAAGATGGCCGTGACCCTAAATGATGCCTGGAATGCTTACCTTGAGAAAAAAACTCAAGGCCTTGGAGGAAAGGGCGATCGTCGCCGAGTAAGAAACTACGAAGGTCAGAAAGGAGGCGGAGGAGGCCAAATAGAATATAACCGACGTCTGTAGTCTCTCATCTTTTCTTTGCTGAGACCGAGCCTTCCTAAGCACCCCGGTTGGTGAGGACCTAGTATGGGCCTACGGGAAATGAGTATTCCAAGTTCTAGTTGAACTTGCCTCATTCCAACGGCCGACTGACTTCTCACTTTCTGAGCACATAATCTCTGACCTGAAAATAGCGGGGTTGGACTCGGATGTCGTGGTGTGACTTGGCTTTCTTCTGATACTCAACTATTCTCCGAGCAACCAACTCTCTTCTTTTTTCAACGTAGTCCAAGTCGACCGCCATCATTTTTTCGTTTTCTTCCTCACCATAGTTCTTCTCATGAGAGGTCGGGATCCACACCTCGATCGGGAGTCGTGCCTCCACGCCATAGACCAAGGCGAAGGGAATCTCTTTGGTAGCTTCCTGGGGAGTTGTTCGGTACGCCCACAAAATGAACGGTAGCTCGTCAGCCCAGCTACGCCCTGCCGAATACAGTTTCGTCTTTAGTTCGTCCAAAATTGTTCCATTGGTGTTTTCCACCTGCCCATCGTTATGACCAACGCATCTGAGTTGTGGTTAGCGACCGTTGGCAAGTCGTCTTAGTTAAGGTTATTGACTCGACCTTCCTCTTCTTGTCTCGAGGTTGCGCCTCGATTATTTCCACCAACAAATCGCGCAACCACTACCGCCTTTCCTCGAGGTTGTCACCTCCCTTGGGTCCCCCAAAAATCACACAAATCACAGGTTTCAAACTCGATGGTGGTGGCTCATTATTCGGTCCGGGCTCCTTTTGCTTTTGATCCTTGTCGGATCACTTAAAGATTTTCTTCCAATATTTCTTCTCTTACTCTTTCTTCATGAACTACATTAGTTCACCAGCACGGATCAAATCCTCGATTATCTTCTTTAACGTGAAGCACTCCTCCGCGTCATGCCCTCAGTTTCTATGATAAGCATAGAATTTAGACTTTTCTTCCCCATCCTAGCCTGGTCTTGGTAACCGGACATGATTGCACGACTGGGCATAATTTAGCACCTCCGTAGCGGGTTGGTTAAGGGGAGTATAGAATGGAGTTGGGCTTTATCACGCCCTCGATTGGGGCGGTCATTTTACTTCTAGTCGGGGCGACGATCATTCTAGCTAAATCTTGCCTCAGCTCGGCGTTTGACCATGTTTGCTTCTATGGTGTTAGCCTGGTCGGATGGTCTTTGATGTCGCAAACTTATACACGAACAGGCGCTCAAGCTCGAGGAAACTAGCTACAGACATTGGTCTGTAACACCCCAATTTTCACATTTTAAATTTATTACAAAATCACTAATAATATATTGCGGAAGCTTATACATCTAACCAAAAGAAAATGGGTGTTACCGCTACGCTTAGGTATCTTTCCTATACCCAAACGCTAAAGCTAAACTTACAACATCAAATAACAATCCAAAGTCTAACTTAATACATATGGAAATAATTAATACAACTGGGTATTTCTCAAAATGCTAAAACTTCCAGGGTGTCTATTCTAGGATAGAGTAGATCTCAACCTCAACTTCCATCCTATTCATGTTCACCTGCAAAAATCATTTTAACACAAAAACAAAGGGGTTTATATCCCAAAATTAGCATAAGCTAAGTAAGTTCCATTTCACCCCGTAAAATATAGGCTTGGGTTTTTTTCATTTATCTCATAATATACTTTTTCAAAAAAAAATATGTGGAGATATATTTTTCCAAAACTAACATATTTGTCAAGGAGGATTAAATACCAAGTGGAGAGTCTTTAAGCTCTCTACATAACCACCAATAGGCATCATAAGCCAAACCAAAATCAAATTGGGGGATTCAACCCACACCAATACTCAAATTTCATAATTCATAAACCAAATTGGGGGATTCAACCCACACAATCAATCAATTAATTCTTCATAATGAATATAATTCCAATAGGTAAGTTGTGAGATTTCCGGCTCACACTGGCACCAAATATCTTTATCCTCCAAGACCAAATATGTACATATAATTTCCAAAAATATATCATTTCTTCATAAATAGATTTTCTCCAAATATTTCTCAAATAATATATTTTTCTCCACATATAATTCATTCCATAATAATATATCATTCTTAATACATATATGTATATAACACCAAAATTCCAAGCCAAGCATTTACTCAACACACGGGTTTGACCCGTAAAAATCAATTCTCGATAATTCGAGAATCATACACATATTATGCAATGCACTTGTGATCACATGAACATTATTATGCACATAATTTGTAAAACATATAATTTTGATATCATATCATATCATATATCATCAAAATATACTTATATATATATATTGGGGCAAAATATATAATTTTAGTGAATATGAAATCTTACCCTTGAAGACCAAAACTCTCATCAACACTTAATGGGATTCTAGCCACTTGATAAGAAACTTGAGAGGCTAGATTTTCCTTCAAATCCTTTAAACACCAATAGCTAAATCCTCTCCTTTACTTGAAGACTTGTAAAGAGAATTTGGCTATGGATTCTTGAGCTTCAAGGAAGAAGATGAAGACTAATACTCTCTCTCTCTCCTCTCTTTTTTCCTCTCTAAATTTCGGCCAAGTGGGAAAAAAAATGGGAGATCAAGCTTATATATTATCTCTTATAAGATAAGGATGAAAACATGTGGTATAGAAAGTGACACTTGTCACATTTTTGTGGTGGGTAAGGGAAAATATCTTTGGTTAGACTGTTATGGGTTAAAACAGATATAGTTACGGTAGAAAAATTAGAGAATTATAAATGGGCCAAAAAAAATTGGGCTAAAGTTAGGTTCAGAACATTACAAAATAATCACATTTGGGCTTAGGGATTTAAGTAGTAAAATAAAAAAAAATAAGTTGACCCAATGCCCATAACAAAATAGTTAGATTTATATAAAATAATAATAATAATCCCTTTTTGAAAATATTTATTAAAATAATAATGTTAGGAAAATACGGGGTATTACACATTGGCTCGAGAGACTTGAATCATTTTGCTGCTATTCTCGACTGGGAAGAAAAGAAGGCCCGACAAATTATGAAATTACCTCGTCTGACACCCCCGTCATCAGCATTTTTCCATAGTAGCCTTTAGTAGGTGTTGACATGTTCTTCCAGATCGGTTTTGCCATTGTAATTTTTATTTCTCGGGACCCAAATGTCGATTGGGTAAGGTTGTTGCATAATCTTCACTGTGAACGGTGTGGTTAGCAGTGTCGTGCTAGCTTTAACGGATCGAGATGTCTGCTCCTACTTCCACAGCTTAAACTCTTACCTAACTTGGTCCAGAATTCTGGTCGGCAGTTCAGTTTGAGTTTCCTGCCGCCCACCCCCTCGCCTATGAGGGTGAGGAGCATTGCTTTCACTCACCTCTTGCCTTCAAATGCCCACGGGTCAGTCCACTGACATCCGTCCTCGAACACCAGATGCTCCCTCATTGAAGGTTGGATCCGATCAAAAGCACTCCTCTTGAGACTAGACTCCGCCTCCGAGCTCTCCCCCAAACCCAACCGGGTCTGGACTGGCTGGCGAGGTTGGGAGGATAGCTCGTGTCGACTCGGTGACTACATAGTTTGAGGTTCAAGGACCCTTTCCCTGGTCACCCCTACTAGTGGGATTTCTAGAATTACCGAGGTTGCTATGTACATTGGTTGCGGATACATGGGTGGCATTGGCTGGAACGGGAATTGCAGTGCATAAAATCGTGGCGAGCTTTGCCACCACTAGAAAGTCGGGTCGGGCATTCCAGGCGGTTGATTGTGTGGGGATATGGGACTTGGCTCGGAGTCGCTGGTCCGGGTGGAGCTTAACCTATTATATTGACTGCATCGCTCGGAGCACTTCTCCCGGGAGGGGTCTAATTAAGGTCCATCCGGGCATTAAGATGATATCTCAGGTCTGAGCTACTCTCCTCCGGCCTAGCTTCATTAAAGAAATCCATGTAGGGAAACATTCTCTTCAGGATTGGTATTGAGCATTTTAGTAGCTTTTATACGGTCCCCACAAACGGTGCCAAAATGATGCCGGAAATACTCTTGGTTGTGAATACAGATACGGATATACACTAGAATGGAATTGGTTGAGGGTCCTTCCCTGGTCTACTTGTTGGTTTAAGAGGTAAAGCCTGAAGGATGTGCTAAGGTCAGATGCTCCTAAGCTTAGGAGTTAGAATCAGCATAAAAGTCTCTCCCTCCTTAATAAATGCGGTATTTATAGCTAATGAGAGGAAACAAGTTCCAGCCTTTCGGCATGATTGGCACGTGGAGCCCATGCATACAGGGGTGGAGGTACCTTATTGGGTAGGGGGCCCTGCCCCCCCCCCCCCCCCCCCCCCCCCCCCCCCCCCCCCCCCNCCCCCCCCCCCTAACCCCCACCCTACCCCTACCCCACCTTAAAATATTTTAGTAAATATGTATGTATATATTGATATAGTAGGGATAAAATACACTTTTGGTCTCTCTCTAATTTTTTTAAAATAATCTATTATGTTTATATTAAGTGAACTCAAAATATATATTAAAGTTTAAATTCATTAAATAGAAAGACATAAACCAAATAATTAAAGTCACCATTTTCTTTTTATCTTATTTATTTTATCAAGATTTTAATAATGGAGGGCATCAAATATCCATTTTATTTTAAAAAATCTCCAAATTTGAGATATATGCTTTAGTTTTATTAGTTATGTTGATTAATTACTTAATGATTTATTGTGTATTTTAATTATTTATTCACACTTTGAAGATGTACATTTGCTTGTTTAAATAATTAGTATTAAAATTTTCAAAAATTAATACTTGATTGTTTAATTTGTGATATTGATTTTTGTCTTTATCTCTCAAATTTTGAAATATTGTTAATCAGTAAAATGAATATCAATTAATTATGAAAAAATTTGGTGACAAAATAATTGACAAAACTTTTTATTTGATAAAAAATTGACAATTTATATATTTAAATAAATGTTGTTATTCTTGGTGTTGTTGTTATTATTATTATGATATTTTGTGTTATGTGAAAAAAATTCTAAAGTAATGATCGACACTCGTGTCAATTGTACTCATATAATTATATATTTCATACTTTATCAAAGTATAAATAGAAATCATTATCAATAATAATTATAATAATGCATGGTATATATAATAATATAGTACGGTTAATTATAATGTCGACTAACACCGCAAATTTTCTCTATTATATTGGCCCCCAACTCAAGTTTTCTGGCTCCGTCCTTGCATGCATAGGTGTTGATCGGGACAAAAGAAGAGCCCTACACATGCCTAAGATGCTCTTGAAAATACGGAATCTAGCCGCTGGGATTCAGGTCGATGACTTAGATCCGGCCTATTCAGGCCGGGTGAATAGGAACAAAGGTAGGACCCGCATATAAGTTGAACGCACAAGCTCCGCACACAATGAGGTCGGGAAAGATCTATGAACATGTCGGTCCAGGTCGGGTTGTGCATACCACGCGCTAAGGGTCAGACACCGACCACCGTATAAGCACGGAGCCCGGGGTATAATCCCCATCATATGCCATAGTATCCTTGAAGTAGTTAACCTTAACTGACTGTTCTATTAACAACCTCCCTACCATAATGAAGGTTTCTTCAGCACTTGGTTTTCTTCCTCCAGGGGCACCACAAGATCTTCCACGTCTTGTAAGGAGAGAGAGCCGCATATCTACCTTCAATCTTAAGAATACTATTACTGCTTGAAGTCATGGCGTGGGCCAAGAACTAGGGAGGAAAGGGTTGAAAAAAGTGGGTGAGTTAAAGGTGCTTGAACACGGGAAAAAGTGGGATATCGTGAAAAACCGCAAGGGGAGTATGTGAACTGAAAATTACAGCTGTGGGAAAACAAGGGCTCAAAGGGAACAAAGCTTCACACATAAACAATCAAGATAAGTAGTCCAAGGTAGGTAAAGTACACTAAATGCTGATGAAGAGAGGGGAATAAACTACTTATAGAACGTATTATAAATGGTAAGTAAGTGAAATAACTACCATTAATAAGGAGAAGATGCTAGAATCAATAATTATACCCAGTAGTATAGGAGGAAATGCATAGGGTTGGAAACTTGTCACCATGAACAAGGAGAAGAAAAAAATTCGTTGGTACTATATTACTACAATTGAAAATTTAGAAGAGAGAGAATGGCAAAAACGGGATGAGAGAGAACACTTTCACCCCTATACTATTGATGAGCAATTTTACTAATGCAAGTATAGAATATTTTCTTCAATGCAATAAAAAAGTAAATTTGCAGTAAATTGATTTTTTTGTGAGACCAAGGAGAAAAAAAAAAAAAACTTAGTCATTGGACGTTGAGCGCACAGGCGTGCCAAGTTTGTGCGTGTTAGGTGCATAAATTCATTCCTTTCCTTTTTTTTTTTTTTTTTTTCCTCTCTCTCTCTCTCTCTGATACAATTGTTTTTCCTTTTTTCTTTTTTTTTTTCTCTCTTTCCTCTTTCCTAGGTTGTTGAAAAAACTAAGAAAAAGTTTCCTCATTTGATGATGCTCTTAGAATCCGCAAATTATATCGTGGACCGTGGTCCACAATGCATTGTGGACCGCGGTCCCAAAACGACGTCGTTTTGATTAATGAAAACAGACGGATGAATTCGCGCCACTCACTTTCTTTTCATATATACTGCAGTTACATTTCAACACAACTTCAGTTACATTTCAACACAACTGCAGTTACATTTCAACACAACTGTAGTTACATTTTGATATAACTACAGTTTCATTCGATAATATAAAAACACAAAAGTGAAACTGTTATTCAGTATCTATTCATATACACTGCAGTTACATTTCAACACAACTGCAGTTACATTTCAACACAACTGTAGTTACATTTTGATATAACTACAGGTTCATTCGATAATATAAAAACACAAAAGTGAAACTGTTATTCAGTATCTATTCATATACACTGCAGTTACATTTCAACACAACTGCAGTTACATTTCAACACAACTGTAGTTACATTTTGATATAACTACAGTTTCATTCGATAATATAAAAACACAAAAGTGAAACTGTTATTCAGTATCTATTCATATACACTGCAGTTACATTTCAACACAACTACAGTTACATTTGGATATAACTACAGTTTCATTTGATAATATCAAACACAAATGTGAAACTGTTATTCAGTATCTTTTCATATACACTGCAGTTACATTTCAACACAACTACAGTTACATTTTGATATAACCAGTTACATTTCAACACAACTACAGTTACATTTTGATATAACTAGTTACATTTCAACACAACTACAGTTACATTTTGATATAACTATAGTTTCATTCGATAATATCAAAACAAATGTAAGGCAGTATCTTTTGGAATGAACTGTAGTGTCAATTACGGGGCTCCGTCTCCCATTTACTAAAACGACGTCGTTTTGGGACCGCGGTCCACGATATAAGAACTGCTTAGAATCCTCTTTTAATACATTCCACATTGAATATTGTCCAATTTAAAGTTCACATTTTTTTAACTCGATATAATCTAAGTAATAATTCAAAGTTTGAATTTATTAAAAAATAAGATATGTTAATTTTACTCTTTTTTTACCTAACTTATAACACACTTTTTTAACTCGATATAATCTAAGTAATAATTCAAAGTTTGAATTTATTAAAAAATAAGATATGTTAATTTTACTTTTTTTTACCTAACTTATAACACACTGGAATGCTTTTCGAACTAAAACTGCATTTACTTCTAATTTTTACAATTTTCATTATATTTGTTTTTTCTTTCTTAAAATAGAGAATTTCTCTGATTAATAAGAATTTTAAAATTTATGAGTTGCCTATGTACTTATAGTTACTGAAAACTAAAAAATAAAAAAAAAAAAATACTACATTTGACTTATAGGAAAGTTTGTCTCCACTATTTCAATGTGCGCCTTAATAAAGAGCCTAACCAACGGTCCAATCAACTCAATTGGGATGGTCTCTAAAAGAAAACACACACACACCCTGACTCAATACTCAGTTTCACACAAGTTAACTGTATTCAGATAGTGGAGTTTTTGGGCACATAGCTTTTCTGCTATTAATAAACCCAAAGGAATATGAGATCTGATAAATGGCAGATACACATCTAAATTCAAAAAGCAATAAAGAAACAGAAAGTAGCTCACAAATCCAGATTCCTCAAGAATCACTTAAACATGTCAAGTACAGCACAAGTGACCTTGTATGGATGATGGTTTATTCAAATTAAACAAGTGCATCCAACACCGAGCCGTTCAATGCAATACAACTGAAACCTTCTTTACCAACGAAGGATGCCTCACCGCAGTATGAGTAGGTAGCTCGGTCAGGGAGGGGTGTATTATACATTTCCCGAGACCTTGTGTACAAAACCAGTAATATCAAAAGCATCATTCCCGTCCTTTGAGATGACGCCCTGTTTAGATAACATCTTCACATTAATCATACAATCACTCTTGCATATTTTGTGGGGTGACAAGGGAAACCCGCAGCCACTACCCGAGTGTGTGCACTGGGTAAACCCCCCGCCTTGTGACTCTAGCTGGCAAAGGACCACAAGGAGGTAAACCAGACTAGGTTGCCCATAGCTGACCGACTCAAACCAAGAAGACTGGGATTCGAACTCGTGACCTTGTGGTCCTTTGGTTTTAGTGGAGTTCATGTGCATATGTATTGGTATGGAGGTTTGATTATGAGCTAGGAGGAAGAGATGGATATAAGAAGCCGACCTTTTCGGTAAATATGCCACTTATTAAACTGGCCGGGGTAACATCAAATGCCGGATTCCAAACACAAATACCCGAAGCAGCGATTTGTTCACCCAGTCCTCCATGCGTATGCAACAGTTCTTTTGGAGATCTTTCTTCTATCACAATTTGTTGTCCAGAAGACAAGGAGAGATCAACAGAAGTTAGGGGAGCGGCCACATAAAATGGTATACCATGATGCATAGCACAAACAGCAAGGCTGTAAGTCCCGATCTTGTTGGCAGTATCACCTACAAGTATGTCACAGAATTCCCTTTCATAAAATTCGGGTTTTCAAACACAACACGAGAGGAAATAAGATTTACCATTTGCAGCTATGCGGTCAGCTCCAACAATGACAGCATTCACACATCCAGCTTTCATCAACGCGGCTGCAGCAGAATCTGCTATGAGGGTGGCAGGAATATTCTCGGTAACCAACTCAAATGCTGTCAGTCTGGATCCCTGACATTCAAATCGGGAAAAAGCATTTGGTAAAGAAAATGTATATAACCTTCCAAATCGACTTAAGGTGTATACTGCCATGCACTAATACCACTAATTAGAACTAGATAGTAGATAAAAATGCAACCTACAAGTTCACCTGGTTGAAAGGGCGTGTTTCAGTGCAATAAGCCCTTTCCAAAAACCCTGCAGTATTGACAGCCCGAATCACACCAAGAGCAGTTCCATACCCAGCCGTTGCCAGGCTTTTGAATTCAACGGGATGACAAACATCAGAGTCACTTCATACCGGAATACTATACCCATAGTTAGATAACCAGCTATGAGCTACCATTTCAAGAAAGTGTACCTGCCAGTGTTGCAATGGGTTAATATTGATATCTTCTTAGAGTCCACCAGCTGATTTTGGAGAAGAGAAGCTCCGTGCGACCCAATTGCTTTATTGGAAGCAACATCATCCTCGAGCATAATTTCAGCTGCCATAATATAAGCCTGAGATTAAGATGCAGCAAGTTAGATAACAATCAAATTATAATGCACTAGAAAGTAAATTCTACACTATTCCGTAGGATACTTGTCTGGAAAAAAAAATTGTTTTATACTCCATAACCCTACAGCATAAAAATCACGGAGCAGCTCACAACTGTATGACTACCTCAAAAACAGTCTTGGCTTCCGAAGCAGTGGAAGCTTCCTTCTTAATAACTTCGTTAAGCTTTGTAGCAGCATCTGAAAGATTGACAGCTGTTGGCCGGCTGCAAAGAACTAATCAGTTTTTGCTCTGTGCTTCATAATCCATTTGGCAGAGAAATGAGCAAATGAATTTCAAGGGATCATACGAATAAAATAGTTTAGCTTTCCTGCCTATTGGTTACCTTGAGACAAGATATTCTAATTTCTGGCTAAGGAAAGATACCGCATCTTGAGCTGTCCCATTAAAGGTCTCTAAGTTAGACGCTTCTACAGCCAAGGAGAGTGCAGCAGCTATCGCAATTGCAGGTGCCCCGCGGACTACCATTTCTTTTATTGCATCCCTGATGCATACATATACACACAGGAAAAAGATTAATTCAGATATTAAAGAAAACTTTTCCAGATTCCTAATTTATAGGGAAAAGAACATCACTTGATGAGTAAAAAATACATGTAACAGCAAGAGGCTGCTCAAACTTCAAACCATGTATATCTTAGTTCACTCACAACTGGAAGGTGAAAGAGGTCAAAGAGAATAGAGCAACAAAAGAAGTGCAATAAACATTAAAAAGTTTTACCATCCGTCTTTTGCATTTTTTATATCCAAATAAATCGTCTGTAATGGAAGCTTCCTCTGTTCATAAAAAAAAAACAGAAAAACAGAAAAAAAAAAAAAAAAAAAAAAAAAAAAACGATTATTAGTAATGTAGACATAGTAACATCCAAAAAATTACATCAAGGCGCGCCCAGTGGAAGCAATGCAAGACCAATCTGCTTTGCAAATACAAAGAAAACATTTTCCTAAGAACTCACTTAATTCACTTTCATGGAGCCAGTCAACTTTTTTCCTAGAAATTCAAAACCACTTGATTCTAGTTCCTATTCTCTCTACTCTTATTTTAGTTTTAGTCTTTTAGATTTTTTTTAAAAAAGGTTAAACTCTCTCGTTGTTCACCATTAAACTTAGTTCCTCCTTCCTAACAATTTCATTTCTTCCTCTCCCAGAAACAAGAAACAAAAGAAACTATTTCCTAGTCCACTTCTTCAAAAAATCAAACAAAGCCATACTTAAAGTCACTTCAACTTGATTAGGGCATTGAGATTCTCAATATAAACCTACCAATGATAATATAAACACCTCAGGATTCATCTAGCCCCATATAAAGAAATAAAAGTCTCAATTCGATTTCGAAAGTACTCTGTACCTCTTTTTCATCCCTCTTTTTGCTTTTCTTCTATCTCAAAGTTAATTCTTTGATTAACCCCATACTTTTTTTTACTTATCTTTTTCATGACAAAACCCAGTCCTCAGTGCATTTCAAATATACAGATGTAATTACTATGGAAAAAAAATCAATCTTTATCAACAAATTTAAACAGTTCCAGCCTCAACTTAAATCCTAACAAGTGTCATATACATAGATAAATACAGGTATAAACACAAAGAAACGCATAGAGAGAGGACCTGATCAAGCAGCTGAAGAGAGCCGCGTTTGTAGCAGATGGCTTGTAGAGTTTTATCTTCAGAATGAGCTCCGTTCGCCATTCGTCACTTCAAAATCAACTGAGAAAGAACATCAAATTTCAAGTTAGAATTATAAGTTTTGCTATTTGCGTCCAGCGAAGAACTCGCAAAGAAATGAATTCGTAAAATCTCTATACGAACCGAGAAAAAAACCCTAGTTGATAATCACAAGCTGTCAAGCTCACACTTCACGCTTCAGTTCAGTACTTCTCGATTTAAAGAAGAAAATGCTGTCTGCAATGAACAGCAAGAATATTTTTCAATTTCGCTTTTACGCGAACATATTCCTTAGATCATTAATGTTACGACGTCCTATGCGGTAAATTCTCGAATTTTATAAGTAGGGAATAACAAAATTTTGGAAGTGTTCGATTAATGTAATATAATCGTTCGATTGGAAGGAAAGAAGTATAATTTGTAGGAAAAAAAATATAGAATAGAATAAAATAAGAACTTAAATTACATTGTTTGACACGACTAGAATTACATGAAATTGAAAAAAAATAAGTAATATAATAATAATAATATTATTTCTTTTTTTTTTGTTTTTAAAAAAAGTAATATAATAACTGAAATATTCTTATGTATGTAATAATAATAATAATAATAATAATAATAATAATAATAATAATAATAATAATAATAATAATAATAAATTATTATTATTATTATTATTATTATTTTTATTTTGCAATATACTCCATAAAATACACCACCAGAAACAGACAGTAGAGATGAGAGATGAGGATGAGATGAGTGGAGGTGAGCTAATGAGACCATGTAATTTTAGAATGGCAAATTGTCTTAACAGTAGCTCATTTTCTCAAATTTAGCGCTAAATTACCATTCTTAAGGGAGCGTCATGAATTCTAATTCAACGAAGGGAGAGAATTGTAATTCGATGGAATTACAATTCCTTCCAACCAAACGGCGTTTATGTCTTTCCTATTTTTTAAACATAGTCATTCAATTGCCTAACAAGTTGTAAAATTAGTCTTGGCATTAGTATACTCATTAGCGGTATTAGAGTTTATGGTTTTCGGCATTTGTGACATTTCACCTTTCCTTCCCTTTTTCTACTGAACCAGTGAATTAAGCCTGTGCGAACAAAAATCATTTGAATGACAAAGATAGCGATTTGGAAGGCAATAATGGTAGAAGCACTATACATAATAGAGCTAAAAATGAGAAGAAGGAGATGCATACACCTCTGTCTATGTTTACAGAGGACATATCCTTCTTCTCATTTTTAGCTCTATTATGTATAGCGCTTCCACCATTACTACCTTCCAAATCGCAAGAGCATCATCGTGTCAAATTGAGCTTCAATTTTGTGGAGACACTCCTTGGCTTGCTTCTCCAACAACCTGAACACATTTTCAACATTAAATCTATTGGTGGTTGTGATTCTTGAGGAATTTGTCGTTGATTTCTACTAAATTTTATTTTGCTTCTTGATGGACAATTTTAATATTTGTCCTCACAAGTACACAAATCACTGTAGTAATAGTGTACAAAGGCAAGGGTCGAACCCACAGGGGATTGATACAATGTAATTTAATAATTTGAAACTAAACTAGCTTGACAATTTTTAAAGTGCTCAAAGCTAATTAAGAATCAAAATGTACTTAACCAAATAAAACTTCAAGTGGAAAACGAAGGCAAGAAAAATAATTGAATAACCACGAAACGAAATAGCAGCAAGAGAAGAAAGACTAGGAACACGAATCAATTACCATTACCTATTTTGCAGATTAGTTTAACTTGTCAATCAATTAAAGGTTCGTTCTAACGGTTATATGACTACTCCGTATGGCGTCCAAGGTAAGTCACGTATTCTAACTGTTCATGTACTTAAGATACTTATTCGAACAATTAAAACCCATTAAGCATAAAAGAACTTACGGAATACCTGAGTTGGAACCAAATAAACAACATGATAAAACAATCAAATTATATACTCATTTACCCTCCAAGATCACAGAATTATCAAGCATGATATTTACTCAGATAACTCCTTCAAATTAATATAATTGAGTTTTGCTAAAGTTGCCACCCATTAACATCCTCAATTG
This sequence comes from Ipomoea triloba, assembly GCF_003576645.1. NCBI lineage: Eukaryota > Viridiplantae > Streptophyta > Magnoliopsida > Solanales > Convolvulaceae > Ipomoea > Ipomoea triloba. The sequence goes on along the minus strand of NC_044920.1, from coordinate 6,071,990 downwards.
ATAGAATAAGATCACATGGTAAAACTTAACTCAATTGACAAAATTAAATCAATTCATACAAAATGTTCATGGTAAATTCATCATTGTTAGGATTATATTATCATTAGACTTCTAGTTGGACTTTACTTCTGTATTATATTTATCTTGTACTTCTCATTGTATTGTTACACAGATAATACAATCCTCATATGGTATCAGTTACCGGGTTTCCTTTCATTTTTTTTTCATGGAGACGATTCGGGATGATGAGTTTACTAGTGCGTCTACGGAGCTCATTGTGACTGAGGCTACCGCTTCCTCTCCCATCGTTGCTGGCAATTCATTATCCACCGCTCACCATTTTGTGTCCATAAAATTGACTAATCGAAATTACTCGTTTTGGAGAACCCAGTTGCTCCCATTCTTACGAGGTCAAGGTCTGCTAGGTTATGTCGATGGAACTATACCGTGTCCGGAGTTGCTGTCTGCTTCGTCCGTGGCAGCTGATGGTGTTGCAGTTCTGGCGACTTCACTTGTAGTTTCCCGTACTGCTTGGCGACAACAAGACCAAGAAATTTTATTAATGTTGATTTCCTCATTATCTGAGAAAGTCATGCACCTTGCAGTTGGAAAATCCACGTCGCGGCAACTATGGCTTTTGATCGAGCAATCTCTAGGATCGGCGACTCAGGCCCATGATCTCCGTCTTCTCGGTCAGTTGTAGGCTCTTCATCAAGGTGATGCTTCCGTCACCGACTATCTTGGTCGTGCACTCATGCGCATATGTTGGTCGAAGATTTAGCATTGGCAAGCAGACCTGTTGGCTTGGACGATCAAAATTTGTACGTGTTTTGTGGGTTGCGACCGGATTTCCGGCCACTGGTGGCTTCATTGACGACTGGCGAGTCTATGACGTTGGTCGAGCTCTCAGATTTCCTTACTACCCAGGAATTTATCTGTGTAGATGATGGTGGTCCTCCGGTGGTTCATACGGTGATGGTTGCTCAGCACGGCGGTTGTGAGCAGTTCCAGTTTGGTGGACGTGGACGGCGTGGTGGTCGTGGCCGGTTTGGTGCTGTGCGATGTCAGATTTGCAACGTCCTAGGCCATTCGGCTGTTAGCTATTTCCTGCAGTTTGTGAATGCTCTAGGACCACAGGTGCATGCTGCTTTTGTTGATGATGCATTTTCTGTTGCTTCGTGTTGGTCCCAAGGGGATGGGGTACAAGTCTAGAGGGGGGGGGGGGGAATAGACTTGTATAAGATTTTGCAAATCTTTTTCGACTTCTCGTGTGTATTGGACTTAGGATGTTTAGGTCCGATACCTCACAAGATGAAGACAAAGTTTTATGCGCAGCGGAAAAGTTATCCCCTTTTAGTTAGCACGAGTTTGAGTTAGTTCGAGAGGTGCGGTTATATGCAGTGCAGTTCGAGAGTTAGATAGCGAGAGATAAAAGCAGAAAGTAAATGCGAGAGAGATTTTTAAGTGGTTCGGCCAACCCGCCTACGTCCACTCTTCTTCCAGAAACTCCCTGGAAGGATTGCACTAAAACTTCCCTTTTTAGTACAATATCGAGCGCTTGAGCTTTGATCACGAAGCC
>NC_044920.1:6066390-6066894 GCF_003576645.1 Ipomoea triloba | reverse complement strand
AAAACTTCCCTTTTTAGTACAATATCGAGCGCTTGAGCTTTGATCACGAAGCCCGCCTCAAGCCTCAGGTTTTTCGCCCCGCTTCTTGTTACTCCACCTATCGAGCACTTGAGCTTTGATCACCAAGCCCGCCTCAAGCCTCAGGATCTTCACAAGACAGCTCCCAGGTTACTCCGCCTCTCCTCAGGTTTTTCTCCCCGCTTCCAGTTACTCCACCTCTCGAGCACTTGAGCTTTGATCACCAAGCCCGCCTCAAGCCTCAGGATCTTCACTAGACAGCTGCCAGGTTACTCCGCCTCTTCTTGCTTAATCCAAAGCAAGGACCTTTGGTTGTCACAGTTGAGTGTAACAAGCTCCAATCTGACCAAAAGCTATCGTTGGATCAACTTCGATGTAGAGCAGCTTCGGTCACCTTCTAGATGTATAGCAGTTTAAGCTTTGTAACTCTCTCAAACACTAAGATGTGTTTTTCTCGCTGTTTTGAATATCAGGATGATATTCCAA
>NC_044920.1:6058405-6065981 GCF_003576645.1 Ipomoea triloba | reverse complement strand
TTGGAGAAGTACCAGTTCATCGAGACCAATGTTGATGTCTCGACCACTTGATGTCTCGATCCCATGTATCGAGAGATCTATATCTCGAACTCTGCTTATGTCTCGAACTGGATTGTTGTATCGAGAGATCCTATCTCTCGAACTCTGCTTATGTCTCGAGACTTAGTTGATGTCTCGCAGACCCTTATTCCTCCAGTGTTGTCCCGTGCCTTCTTCTGATCTGTCTATAAGATTACAACACGAGACTTCTAAGATGTTCACACAAGTTTACCTTAAGCTTAAATATTTTCCGAGTTGAGCTCAAGTTACCCGGTTGTATTTTCGCTCTTAGTTTACTTGTCGAACTTACAAGAATTTCCTATCTTTCGAGACTTAGGGGATTCTGAAATACATTTTGGTATCATCAAAACCTATTACATTATGTTCCTAACAATTTCCCCCTTTTTGATGATGCCAACACTATACTTACTTATATGGCTGATTTGTAAGAAAATAAACTTTGATTTTATTTTCAGCGCATACGGTAAGTTTGACATGAAAACTAATCTGCTAAGACATGAATAACAAACACACGCAACACCCCCAGCAAAAATATATATATATTGAGATTAAGGGAATGTTTACATAACTGAGCAGAAAAGTTAAAAGAAGATAAAGAACAACATGAAGTTTGGAATGCATGTAGACATCGAGAGCTTACTGCTTGTTAGCTTTCCTCTTCTCGTTTATTGCTGCTCGTGTCTTGATGGGGTCTTTGGAGTTCACCTGCTCGAGATATTCATCTGATACGTCAAGGTGAATGTAGTTGATGAAGGCTTCACCTATGAAGTTACCTTCAATTACCCCATCTCTCCACCAATCGATGCATTCCAGAGGAGTAAGGCCACTGTGAAGAGATAAGTCAGTTTTGGCAAGAAGACTTACTATGATTCCATTAAGATATTCTGTTGTGTCTTCTTTGAACCCTGACTTGAAGTTTTTCATGAATTGCTCATCTTTCTTCTCCTTGGCCGTTTGTTGTTCTTGCCTCTTTCTTCTTCTTTCTCGGTCTTCTTCTCTTCTTTTCTCCATTTCCAGTGTGTGCTGAACCCTTAAAGTTTCTGCTCTTTTCGCTTCCTCCAATTTTTTGCTTATTATCCTTGGAATTTTCGGAGGAGGTCCAGTGGTTAAGGGTTCACTAGCTGCCCTTTTCTTGCTTGTGGATGTCCCTCGTGTTCCTAGATTTCCTTCCCCCTTGTTGGCATCATCCTGACGGGAAAGAAGGATGGACACCCCTTCGACAAGTGATTGTAGCTGGGCAGGCACTTGGTTCGACAGATCATCGAGTATGGCTTTCATCACATCCTGTCGAAGTTCACTGGAATTTTGGAAAGCTCGAAGCTCGGCACGTAAATCGGCTACTTCAGCCTTTGCTTTCTCAGCTTCTGCTCGAGCTACCGCAGCCTCATTTGCAGCCCGTTGTGCTGCATCCTCAGCCCATACTACTTGTTCGAGAAGTTCTGCATGACGGCCTTGGGATTCACTTGTGCCAGCGGCAGGCATTGCAGCATTGCGGACAATAGTGAGTATCCTCTCGAACTGAGCTATCTTCTGAGATTGATCAGCCATGAATTGACGCACCTCGCCAATGAAAGCTTCTTCGGCCTGTTGATCATAGTCAGAAGTAGAAGAAGAGAAGTGAGAAGTACCTTTTATCGGAGGGGACTTGGGTGCTTCTAGATTTCCACCCATGGCTTGCAGTTGCGAGTCCACCTCTCGATTGAGTGTCTGAGGGACCGCAGGGACACTGGGTTCAGAGCGCGAAGGTAGCTCCATGTCAGGTGCTTCCTGGTTTCCACCTGAGGGATGGATCACTTCTTGCTCATCACCTCTCGAACCTGGACCCTCAGCCTCAGCTGCTGGTAGGATTGGATCAGCTAAGGGAGAGACTCCTGTAATGGATGCTTCCCGGTTTCCATTCAATTGAAGATCTTCCTCAGCGTCACTCCTCGAACCAGAGCTGGGAAAAGTCTGCTCTTGTGCTCATTGGGCTGCACGTCAGTCTGCTCAGGTGAGTCTGGAATCACTATTGTTTCAGGAGCAGCTGGTGCACTCCATCTTTGTCGATCAACCATCCTGGCTGCAAAGGTTGATGCAGTATCATCTGATAGCAGGAATGGTGATGGCAGTTCCATTTCGATAGGAAAGCCTGGGAGTTGGAGCAACAAAATTTCACCCTCTCGAACTGTTTGTGCTTCGTCGGTGTCAGTCGAGGGTGTGGACTCAGGTGCTGGCAGCAGTATGACTGAACTGGGTGCCGCCACAAATGCTTCAGAGGTCTCGGATTCACCTCTCGAAGCTGCCACCTGATCGTCCAGAGCAGAACCACTCATTTGGGACAAGGGAATTGCGGCTGTTGGTATATGATTTTCAGAATCATCCCGAGTAACCCCAGAGGTCTCTCCTGGACCTCTCGTATCCTCTACTTGATGTCCCAAGGATAGAGCAGTGGCAAGCCTGACATCTTCTCGAAATTTGGCTTCTGATTCAGGATCCATTTCAGGCTCGGCTTCTTGTTCATCAGCAGCTATGCCCTTCCCTTTGTCAGATCGACCAAGATTCCTCCTGGTCATATGCATTTCATGGGCAATACTTAGAAGTTCATTGGCTGGGAGTTCTGTGAGGTTTAACCAGTTCAAAGCGAAAATCTCCTCAGCCTCCATATCTGCTGCTCGTGCAATCAGTTGATCAAAAGGGCCTGTTCTCCAGTTGATCCATTGAAGAACCCTGGAGAAGTCATCTTCACCACGGTGATCTAACTGAGTAGTGGCATCATCATTGAAGTCATGAGATTCAGCAGATAGGATTTCTGTTGCTGATGCAGCTTCCATTGTTATCTCTCGAACCACCTCTCGTGGTTCCTCAACATCTGTCTGTACTGGATCACTGATCCCAGTACCTTCAATCTCTCGAGTCTCCTCTCGAGGTATATCCACAGAATCATCAGCAATAGCAGTGCTATCGACATTTAAATCAACAATAATTTCATTCGAGATGGATCTGGTAGGGGGCACTCTCTCAACCTCAGCGGCCAGTGTAGCCTGAGGTTCCCCCTGGGCTTGTGCCCTGTCCTCAAATGGTACTTGAACAGCAGGAGGGGTCACCTCTCGACTCTTGGTGACAGGAGCAGATTTGGCTTTCTTAGCTCTCTTTGGCAGAACAATCCTCTTGATCAGTGTACCAAGAGGTTCATCATCAGAGTTGTCCTCCACAGTTTGGGCTTTCCTTTTGCCCTTTCCCTTAGGTTTCGAGGGAGAGGGTGCAATATTAACACCCTTAGACTTTGGAGCTTGAGATTTCGTCCTACCCATGTAGGTATTTCGATGAATCTCTCTCCCTTCCCTCAACTGTAAGCCCTTTAAACTGAGTAAATATTGAACAACGAAACCGAAACCAACCTTTTTACTGATCGACAGATTGGTGTTTGAGACTAAGCCCTGCACTTGCTGTTTAAGGAAGTTGAAGATTATGTGCGCCCAGTCCATTTGGTTGTTGTTCCAGATAGCATGGAGGATTTTGAGAATGTCTAGATTGATTTCATCGGTTCCGGACACCTTGCCGAGAATGAACTTCATGATGAGGTCGGTGGCAATGGCAAACCTCTCCTTCAAATGGAATTTGCGGAGGGCAGAGGTTGCTCTGGGCGGTGCAGTCTCCAATCGGATTTTGTCCCAAAAAGATTGCTTGTCCAGATTGTAATCCGAGAGGTGCTTGACTGCCTCTTCTGATGCGGCAAAGTCAAATGCTGCCCTTAGGTCCCCGACAGAAGTCGTGATGTCGATTTCGTTGAAGCGGCTTTCAATCTTGCCCTTCGTGACCTTGGCATTCGCGAACCATTCTGTGAAGTCGAGGGCGTGGATGGTTCGGTAGTCATGTGTCATGTACTTCAGCAGTCCTGCCTTCTCGAACTTCTTCAGGACATTCTCCGCCATCTTTGGATTCGACGAGTGGGTGATGAAGCCATTTCTGTCAAGGATACTCCCCGCCTTGACTTGTTTGATCTGAGTGCGAATGTGTCGCAGCTCCCTCTGGTATGCGTCGGAAGATGAGGTTGATGTGGAGGATTCGGACGCCATTGTTGAAAAATTTGAGGTTTTGGAGGGAATGTGTACAGTGTTTAGGATTTGGGGGTTTTGAGTATTCGGTTTGAGCTTGAATCCGGGTGAGGAAGAAGAATTTGGCTTTTATATCATGTGGATTCGGGTTGGATATATGGGTAGGGTTGAGAGCTTGACCCGAAAAAGAGATCCCGGTTAATTTGAAAGAGTTGTAAGGTCAGAAATACCCCTTATAACGGTCAGCGTGTAACTTATGGTAAGGGTATTTTTGGGAAAGTGTATGGGACGGTTTAAAGTTGGGTTTCATAAGATAAAATATCTTTATGAGCATGCTCCCACTAATCAAGATAGTGCCCTTAAGTACGGAAAACCGTCAGTAACCGATGACCACGTGGCTAACATTAATGTCCAAAGTTAGCTGTTCCATATATATCCGTTGAGCTTATCAGTTTCACCTTTCGATGGTGAGCACTTATCGGTACTAGTTTAAGGATCTTCCCCCTGAGTGATTGATCCCTAAACCTCTTTATCCCTCCATCTAAGCATTTCTGTGGTTAAGGATCTTCCCCCTGAGTGATCGATCCCTAACCCTCCTTATTCCTCCATTTAGAGATACGTAGATAGTCAGTTTGATATCTTTCGAAGTGATCTCTCGAACTACCCTTCTTCGAGACATAACGTATCTCTCGAACTACCCTTCTTCAAGACATAACATAAATAGGCAAACTGAACATGTACCTCTCGAACTACCTTTCGAACACAGATTGCGATACGGAGACAAGATTGATTCATCAAAAGATATCACTTGGAACATTTCCTTAAGTTCATTTAGTGATTTTCGAAAACATTACATATGAATCAATATCCTATTAGATTCCATAGAAACTTTTGTTTGGCCTTGGACAGCCTAATAGGAATCTAACGTTAGAACAAGAACTAGCCATCTAAAGTCCTATTTATCCTAATAACAGAACTAGAGGTGGCTACTCCTTCTTGTCCTTCTCTCTGCTGCTACCTTCCTCACAGGCTTCATCTCCCCTTCCCTTGGTTCTCCATTTGGTTGAGGGAGTTCCTTTTTCAGAATGTGCAGCTGTAGGAGTCCCACTTATACGGGATTCTTTTCCTGACTCCAGTATCCCATCGTTGTGGATCTCCTCGCATTTGGGGATCCATTCACCTTGGATGGGAATAGAATGCTTGTTTGGATTATCAGGAAGCTCCGCAATCTGTTCACCCTTCGTTGATTCTGGATAGTTCTCTCCTTGAAAGTCTTTGGACTTGGTTGCTGATTTTCTCCCTCTATACCAGAACGGTACATCGTCTTTTCCTTTCTTCTTCTCCATGAAGAAGTCGATGACATAAACTGATGAGAAAACCCTTCTATTTATAGCCCAAAAAGTTACCACTGTTGAGTCACGGGATGCCATATGAATGACCATTCAATGCTGTGTAACTCCAAAGCTGCCATAAAGTTGATGAAACCGCTCCTCACATGCGAAACAGTTCATGGCACTAAATACAAGAAGATAAGATTTGATCATTCATCCCAATTCTATCATTCCCAATTCTAACCTTAGTTGAGAAAATCTATTTTCACATAACGCTTTTGTGAAAATATCTGCTAGTTGCTCCTCCGTTGCAACATATTCCAAAGTTATATCCTTTTTCTCAACATAGTCTCGGATGAAGTGATACTTAATATCAATGTGTTTTGTTCTTGAATGTAATACTGGATTCTGAGTAATAGCTATAGCACTGGTGTTGTCACACATGATCTTAACCTCTTTACATTCAACACCATAATCCAGTAATTGTTGCTTCATCCATAAAATCTGAGCACAGCAACTTCGAGCTGCTACATATTCTGCCTCAGCGGTGCTTGTAGCTATCGAATGTTGTTTCTTGCTAAACCATGAGACAAGTCTTCCACCTAGAAATTGACATGTCCCTGATGTGCTCTTTCGATATATTTTACAACCGGCAAAGTCCGCATCTGAATAACCCATAAGTTCGAAAGATCCACCTCTCGAATACCAAAGTCCAACACTTTGCGTACCTTTGAGATATCTAAGGATCTTTTTAGATGCATTTAAGTGACTTTCCTTAGGACTTGCCTGAAATCTAGCACATACACCTACTGCAAAGGATATATCTGGTCTACTAGCAGTTAAATAAAGAAGAGATCCGATGATACCTCAATACGTAGTTTGATCGACCTCTCGACCTTCACTGTTGACATCGATACGTAGAGAGGTTCCCATGGGTACTTTGACTGAGGATTTCCCTTCTATGTTGTATTTCCTGAGCAGATCCTTGGTGTATTTCTCCTGATTGATGAAGATACCTTCCTTAAGCTGTCTCACTTGTAATCCAAGGAAGTAGTTGAGTTCTCCCATCATGCTCATCTCGAACTTCCCTTTCATCAACCTGGAGAACTTCTCGCACAAGTCTGGATTGGTGCTTCCAAAAATGATATCGTCCACATAGATTTGCACCAATAAGATGTGATCCCCATCCTTAATTCTAAACAATGTTTTGTCCACTAGGCCTTTGGTGAACCCACACTGAAGTAGAAAAGAGGATAAGGTATCATACCAAGCTCTCGGAGCTTGTTTTAAGCCGTAAAGTGCCTTCTTCAACTTGTATACTTTGTCAGCTCCCACGTCCTTCAAGAAACCCGGAGGTTGTTCAACGTACACCTCTTCTTCGAGAAGTCCGTTCAGAAAAGCGCTCTTGACATCCATTTGATACACTTTGAAGTCTTTGAAGGCGGCATATGCGAGAAAGATGCGTATGGCTTCGAGACGTGCCACTGGAGCGAAGGTTTCATCAAAATCTATCCCTTCCTCCTGACAATAGCCTTTGGCAACAAGTCTGGCCTTGTTCCTAACAATGACTCCATCCTCATTCATCTTGTTTCTGAAAACCCACTTTGTACCAATGACATTCTGATGATGAGGTCTCGGAACTAGTTCCCAAACATCGTTCCGTTCAAACTGATGAAGTTCCTCTTGCATGGCTTGCACCCAATCTGGATCACATAGAGCCTCATCGATCACCTTAGGCTCTATTTGAGATAGAAAGCAAGCAAACATGCTTTCTCTGTATGCTGATCTGGTTCGAACTCTGTCACGTACATCTCCAATCACTTGATCAGCAGGGTGACTTTTCAGCCATCTTAGGTCGGGTTGTGGCTCCTCAGTTGATATTTCCGTTGTTGGTTGAGATGTGGGTTGAGCATCTATGATCTGGATCGGATCAATTGAGTCAGGAGCTTTCTTCTTGGTAGGCTCTTCATCATTTGATTCTGACAGGAGTTCCGCTACGTCTCGAACTATCGGTTTCTTCCCATCGAGAGGTAAGTCTAATCTCTCGATTGACTCCGACTGAGCTTCCTCAGCTGCTTTCATTGACTTTGATGGTTGATCTGTTGATGCTCTATCATCAAAAGAGACATGTATGGATTCTTCAACCACCAA